>NC_142928.1:40021149-40106149 GCF_046866305.1 Octopus bimaculoides
CCTCCAGCATCATCACTACAAGAACTGGAGACTGTTTTAGCTGAAGGATAGACAAAAATACCTTTGAAAACAATTCAAACTTAGTATGAGTCCATACCTCAGAGAATTTAAGCTGTAATTACTGCCAAAGGTGGTCCTACCCCATATTAAAATAAATTTGTTTGAAATTTTTTAAGGTGTTTCCATTATTTTGTCCAACCTCTATATATATATATATATATATATATATATATATATATATATATATATATATATATATATATAATGCCATATCTGTCCAGTGTAGCACTCTGTTGAATTCCTAGACATTAATTTTTGTAGTTCTTAAGGTGATATCAATAGGAAATACCAAAGAGAGGAACTCTTGACAGACCTAAACAAAGCCATGGCTATAACTAAAATACAGTGAACAGCATTGACTGATTTGTGCCAGTAGACTGCCAAGGTCATGGAAATTACCATAATATCAACACCAAGCAGTGTATAGACATACGCAAAGTTTAAGTTAGTTAAAATATGTTTGTGACACATTTCAACTGCTACAACCAAATTCACTGCAGTTACCATGGAGAAAAATTATCTCTTATGGTAAGTGAATTTGCCTTTAGTAGTTGAAATATGTCACAAACATATTTTAACTAACCTAAAGTTCACATATATATAAATGTGTGTGTGTGTAATTTACTTTGCCATTAAGATAAGAATAATGTAAAAGTACTCCATCCAGTAAAATATAAATATTGTTTAATGTACACAGTATATAGTTATGAGCTACTAATAGTTTCATACAATAGAAATGTTTTTTTGGCAGACTTAAATAATTCACCAAGTGTCTTCAAGTAAATATTGGGCTCTGAGCACATAGCCTATAAAAGTAACAAATAAGGAAAACAAAACAAGAAAAAAACTCAAGAAAAAACAAAGGGAAGATGGATGCAAAAAGTGTAAGTGTGAACGGTCATTCAATTAAATTATCATATAGCTGCTGCCCTGATATGAAGAGCATCACTACCCATTAGCATCACCAACAGCCCACTCCCAGTTGTTACTGTTGAGATCTTGGAACTTGCCCATTTGACCATGCATGTATGATAAACTATTGTATATGAGACAGAAGTAACAACAATGCTACATGATAACCTGACCAGAAAGACGAATTACATTGGGTTATGTGAATAATTACATTGGGTCATGAAAAGATGCTATGCTAACCACCTATCTTCTTTCTGGCACAAGGACAAAAGTAAAGCCACTAAGTTGGCTAGCCATACATGGGGCTTGAAGACCAACTTTATGCCACATACTACGAAGTGGAAAATTTTTAAAAAATACAAGGTATATGTTAATGGATCTAAAAAATGCAGGTTATGCATAGCCTTGTAAGTGAACTTGACTGGTGAAAACTGTATGGAAGCCCATCGTATATGTATGTAAGTGTGTGTTTATGTTTTCCCCTCAGCATAGCATGACTATTGGTGTTTGTTTGTTTATGTCACTGTAACTTAGCAGTTTGACAAAAGAGACCAATAAATTAAGTACCAGACTTAAAAAATAAAGCAGTAAGATAGATTTGCTTGATTAAATGCCTTCAAGGTCTTGACGCATCATGGCTGTAATCCAATGATTGAAACAAGTAAAAAGTGAAGAAAAGTGCGAATATACACAAACCCACACATCCACACACACATGGTACTGTGTGAATGAACAAGCCCTGACTGAAATCAACAACAAACCAGAAAAATATCTATCATTAATTGTTCGAAAGCCATGAATTCCAATGAATTATTGAGTTCTAGAAACATTTGGACTACCAATTCTGTATAGTTGTGAAGAATTCAATATTTCATTTAAGTATTTTATTCACTGTTCCATTAAAGTATTCATAAATGTACACTTACTACTAAGTTTCATATATTTAATAAAGTTTCTCTGAGATTAACTTTTGTAATTGTCAGTTACTGAATATAATAAAATGAATATAATGAAAGTTCACAATAACCATTTTGAACTGTGATGGAAGAAACAGAAATTTCTAGCTAATGGACACATTCTACTTCATTGAAGAAACCAGTTCCTCTCCACATTAAAATAATGTCAAATAGGAAATTCAGCTGTAAAATACTTATTCCAAGAACACTAGCTTGGGCAATAAAATTTATTTTATAGATATGTGTTAGTAATAATAAATTTATGACTCAATAGTATAACTACGTTTTTTTTAAGGGAGTTGCATAAAGAAAAAATCTTGAATCATTGTAAATTGCTCAACCACATAAAATCGAATTCCTGTCAGCACAAAAATTTCAGTTATTGCACGTCTCTGCAACAATGTTACAGATAAATATCAAGTATGTTATGCGATTATGACTTAATTTTTCCAAGTAAATTTCTAAGGTGTAGGTGCTAACCTGCTTGGAAATGCAAAAGGTTATACTGGCATATTAACAAAGTAGAATGTATCTGTAGGATATGAAGAATTATTATTTGATATAATGCCTAGCAGGTAGATGTAACATTCCGCAACAAGTTATCACTTTTAAAAGATGAATCAAGCTCCAAATAGCCTGTGACTTCAAATTTATCTAAAATTCAGTTTGCTTGATTTTTACCTTTTTACCCCCAAGAGCCATTTGATAAGGAGTTTTGTAGTTTTTGAAGGAAGTTATAGAAATTGCAGTATCAGTGGAAAGTTTTCACAAAGAAAGTTTGCTTTAGATACTGATGTTTTAAGAAACTGCTGACCATTAAAAGAATACTGTAAATGCATTTTTGTGAAAATGTTTATTATAAATAACCTAAGTGTAAAGAGACGTTTTGCAAATTGAAGAAACTATTCCTGAGAGTAATCAAGTAATATAACTGACAAAATAAATTTAATTAGTACCGAATACGTTATAAAATTGAATTAGAAATCATTTTCCAACTAATTGTTGATAAATGTTATTGATTTCTTTTGACTACACACAAAAGCCAATTTTCCCAAATAAAAGTATGTTACAGTGGCTTATTTCATCAATGTCTGAGTGACAAAAACTAAACTTGACTTTAGTGGAATTCGAACTCCTAGTTACCAAAGGATCATATTTTGGATTTATCCAAGTCAGATCTCCACAGGTTTCTTTTTTCCTTGGAGTATTTGCGTATATCACATATCCAACACTCAGTGATTTAGCAATACATCTACAAGATATATTTACAGTATTGACTGCTATATAAATAAATATTTCAGATTAAGGGATAATGCCTGATTCTTCCCTGCACTGAATCTGAGACCAACTAAGCTGAAATAGAGTTCCTTTTGCTGTTTTCTATTGATTTTATGGCCCCAAAATTATTTTTGAACAAGACTAATTATATATTTTTACATATAGTTAAATGACACTCTATAGTATATTTGAAAATTTTTCTGCAGTCATTGAGAAATAGCAGTAAATACTTGGCTGCATTAATAGGATATTTATACCTGTTTACTTTTAATCTCCTTTACTCCTCACAATACCAGATAACATACAAGAAATAGTTTTGTATATTCAATGTGTAAGAATTTTTATTCTGTTAATTATTATATCTTAAACCTAGCTTAAGAATGATATATAAAATTAGAGCTATTGATGGTCTACACAAACAGATAATACATTTGTAAATAAGATGTATGGGGCTATGAGGAGAGGTGAGTTCTGACATTTTGGATCGGATTTTTCTTCATAAAAATTCAGAGAAGTGGGGAGGAAGTTGAGGAATTGCCTTTTCACTTCTCTTTCTGGAACACAAAATTGCCTACTTCAACCACATCTAAGTTTCTCTCACTTTACCATGTATATGTAGGTGTGACAGTTTTGCTGAGAGGAATACTTACAGAGTTCTTGAAAGAGAAGATTTTTTTTGTTTCCTTTTGTATTTTTTAAGAAGACATAATACTTACTATAAGAAGTTGCAGTGAAACTTGATTTTCAACAAAATAGAAAGAAGCTAATAAAATAAATAATGTTCTGGGCCAAATAAAGTAAATAAAGGAAATGTCTGATTTATAAGTCAAGATTTTATTACTTCCACCTATCATTATGTCTGTGCAAGTATCAGTTGAAATATTCACTTTTATCCATCTGTTTCATAATCCATAAGCTTAATATCTATGGAATTATCAAATTACATTCAGTAGCAAGAAATATTTTTAATATCACTGCTCGAAAAGAAAAAAAGAACCTATCCTATAAAGATTGTAAAAACATGATATGTGCAATTCTGTTCATGGAAATATATATATATAACTTTGTATTTAAATTCCCAGAAAGGAAAGAAACTTGATGGAAGCAATTTTCTTTTCGAGCTCAAGAAGTAATGGCAAATATATCAGTCATCCAAAATCTGAAGACGATAAACAGCAAGTAATTCAATTCCACAACGTCACATTTAAAAAGAAATGAGTATAGCTTTCATGTTGTAGCACATGACCAGCCTATATTGTTTGCAATAGCTGCAACAATGGTGCATTACATTGATAGCACAATATATAATAGAGAAAGAAAATGGTCTCTAACCTACAATACTGCTGGCGCCTGTCAGTCTCCAATGCATCACTGCTTTCAATGATTCACATAGATTATCTGGAACTAAAACAATGTCTTTTAGGAATACCTGCCATCCGATATAAGTTGTAGATTGCATACTGTTGCAAATATTGGTTTATTGTCAACTATGTATTGTTTTCTTTTTGTAAGATTATCAGAGATCTGCTTAGTCAGACACACTCTTCTGATTATCTATAGTCATCTATAAATTAGTTATTATATTCATTTATATATCGATGTTTACATAGAGACAATCATATATAATTGTATCTGTGTATGTAGATCGAATTGTCCTTCTATAATGATAATAATAAATTTTGTACAGTTATATTTGTCTTCATGCAGCAATCGTAAGAAGCTTTAGCAACAACAATGATAATGCTTTACTTGCCACAAGAGTACTGTGAGAGATAAATAAGAATGGGGAAAAACTGAAAATACAAAAAATGAAGACAAGAGAAAAAATATATTAAATAAATATCAGTTTATAAAATATTACAATGAAAATTATAATACTATTATAGAATGTAATATTTGAAAAGGGGATAACCACACAGGGTAAATCATAAAATAACACCTGAGTTCTCTCAACACAAATAAAACCAGAGATCTGAACAACGTTGCCATGTTAAACATAATCCTGTTTTATTTAGTGGAGTTCAAATTTTTTTCCTCCTCTTTCATTATGAATGATAGCATGAAAGCATCATTTGAATTGAAAGGTAAAGATCTCAATGCGATTTTTCAACCTCCACACGACATCTTTTGCATTAGCCATTAGGTGTACAAATATTGTATATTACGTATAGTCATACCATCTATTAGTGTAACAGGCATGTTTCCCCTTAAATCCTACCATACCGTCTTGAAAGGTATCTAAAACTATATTAGATAATGTATTAAATATGTGATGCTGAAATAATGATGAGGTGGTTATGGCTTCAAAGATCGAGATGGTAAATTTCTTCAAACTATTTTATGATTGAAAAAAGGTGGTGAAACAGACTTTCTGATGGAACTGATATCAACTTGATTTCGCAATACATCAAAGCAACTGGGTAAAACTTTTGACATCTGAAAAGTTTTCAGACACTCACGTGCCAACACCAGTTAGACAGTGCATTAATAGGATAGTAATTGTGACTCCCTGGGGACAATTAGAGGATAGCATAAACAGAGTCGGGAGATCATGATGAGCGTGAGAAGAATATGATTCGCCCTGCTGAATCACAAACATGCTTTCTTCATACAAGAAAACCTTTAGAAGCTACCTACAATGCTCGAACTGAAACCACCCTGGAAGGTTTGTGTAATGTATCATTGGTGATGCTCTGAATAACCCACAGGCTATCAGTGTTCGTGTCTGTCCTGAACTCTGTATAAAAAACGAAAGTCATGGTCTAAGTGACAGATCTGTCCAGGAGGTAAAGCAATCGAAAGTTTCACATCCTTGATGCCAGGTTCCTGTTTTTGTCTACTCGTTATCCATGCAGCAGTTTTGTTAAAGATGCGAGCTGAAATGAAGTGTTTTCTGTTTTTTAACGAAAGAATAGCTTTCTTTTGTAGTACCCCTGTGTCTGTCGTAGGATAAGCTCATTTCTAAATATCGGCAATGTGTACATTGCGAGATCCTGGTTAAATAAGTGCTGACTACTAATATGTGTTACATCTAGAAAAACGGGAGATATAGGCATCACCTTAATTTGATAATACAACTTCCGGAATAATGAGTATTGGTAACAGAAATTATGAACCTATTGAGTATTTCTAGTCTACCTTCGAAAACGCCATTTTCTGATAAAATTCACCATGCATTCCTTATCTCAACACCGTTCTTTTCCACCTGAAGGTCTGAGCTAAACCAAACATCGAACAGTTTAACTAATCCGTGAGTAATTTGGCTGATAAATAACTGGTAAGGCTCCTAGAAAGCCTCCATTCTGCTGCTGGCTGCAGTAAGCAGAAACTGACTATGACAAACAGAATTCCTTGAGCAGTCCATCTATCATAGGACTCCTTCCGTTTCTACTGTCGCCAAGCATCGGTTCTACTTTAAGCACAATGACTGTTTTTACGCTCATTACTACTACGTAGCCATGAGATTTATACTATTCACGTGTGTGTCAGTATAATGTGACAGTTTAAGCCGATTAGCTCTGTGTGTGTGTGTGTGTGTGTGTGTGTGTGTACAGGCCTTATTAAAGCTATAGCAACATTGACTGGTTTGTGCCAGTAGACCACGAGGTCATGGATATTACCGTAGTATTAGTACCAAGCGTTGTTTAGGCACAAACACCATATCTGTCTAGTGTCGCCATCTATCAGGATTTCCAGATATTGATGAGTTGCCTCTCTTATGTATTTCCCATTGATAACGGCTAAGCAGCTAGAAACATCGATGACTGGGGATCTTGATAGGTGGCGACATGGGTCAAATATGGTGTTTTTGCATCTTTTCATCATAAGAAAAACTTTTCTCCACGATAACTATAATGAATTTGACTATTAACAGTTCAAATATATCACAAACATATTTTAACTAACCTAAACTCTGCTTTTGCCTAAACACTATTTGGTGCTAATATAACGGTAATATGTATATATATATATATATATATATATATATATATATATATATATATATATATATATATATATATATATATCATCATCATCAGTAGTTCATATATCCAGAATAAAAGCACTCTCTAAAATATTAGAGCAGTAATATATTTTTAGGAGATTGATTGTTAAGGCCGGCCAGACAGTGACCATTTGTTTCGCTCCTATGACGCGCTTAGCGTAATAGGCCTCTCGTCAGGTTCATATGGGCTTTTAGAAAAATGCCTATATCAATATCAAAAACCATTTGAGTCTGACGAGTCACCTATGCAGCTAAGCGCTTTATAGGTGCGAAGCCAATGGTTACTCTCTGACCGGCCATAACAATCAACCTTCTAATCAACTACGGCGGTGAGCTGGCAGAATCGTTAGTACGCCGGATGTAATGCTTCGCGGTATTTCGTCAGCTTCTACATTCTGAGTTCAATTTCTGCCGAGGTCGACTTTGCCCTTTATCCTTTCGGGGTTCATTAAATAAGTACCAGTTACGCACAGAGGTCGATGTAATCGACTTAATCCCTTTGTCTGTCTTTGTTTATCTTCATGTTCAGCCCCTTGGTTCCGGGTTCAGTCCCACTGCGTGGCAGCTTGGGCAAGTGTCTTCTATTATAGCCTCGAACCGACCAAAGCCTTGTGATTGGATTTGGTAGACAGAAACTGAAAGAAGCCTATCGTATATATGTATATGTATATATATATATATATGTGTGTGTGTGTGTGTGTGTGTGTGTGTGTGTGTGTGTGTGTGCTTGTGTGTGCTTGTGTGTATGTGTTTGTCCGCCCAACATCGTTTGACAACCGATGCTGGTGTGTTTACGACCCCGTAACTTAGCGGTTCGGCCAAAGACCGATAGAATAAGTACTAGGCTTACAAAGAATAAGATCTGGGGTCGATTTGCTAGACTAAAGGCGGTGCTCCAGCATGGCCACAGTCAAATGACTGAAACAAGTAAAAAAGTAAAAGAGTAATAAAGAAATAAATTGCTTTTCACCCATGTGGTTTTGGCTTTAATCTCACTGGCCTGAACCTTTAGAAAGTGTCGTGTCTTATACTATAGTCCCGGGCCAACCTATGTCTTGTGAGACGATTTGGTAGAAGGTAACCGAATGACACTCGTCGTGTGTGTGTGTGTGTGTGTGTGTGTGTGTGTGTGTGTGTGTGTGTAAATGGGTTTATATGTATATTCATATTTGTGTGCACTTGTCTAGACATCATATGATGGTTGTAAATGAGAATCATTGTCATACAAGCGAGGATGTTCGTTTCCAGGCTTTCGAGAAAAATACGTCTAGCCAAAGCAAATATTTCCTCGGTTTGGAACCTGTGACAGTTGCTGACAGGAAGATTGTTTGACATTTGCCTGAACAAATTCCATCTGGCCCACGCAAGCATGGAAAAGTGGACGTGAAGTTAAACAATTGTATTGTATGTGATTGTATGTATGCATGTGTGTAGGTATGTATGTGTGTGATTATTTATGTATGTATATGTGTGTACGTATACATACATACATACATACATACATACATGTACGTTACATTATATTACACACGCACACAGGCATGTAGTCCAGCAATTCTCGAACGAATATCGAGGAAGAGGGCAAAGTTTAACTCAATAAAAGACTCTATGCATTATATATGTAAAGTCCATATTAATTTATTAAGAAAGTAATACCTTACAGCAGTACAGCTGTTTGAATACATCGTTTTATACTATATGTAGGAAATTATCATTGATCTGATATAGCAATTATTGAAACAACTATCCGTGGAAAACATTATATCCTTAGTAAATGTATATATATTCATCTATGTATGCATGCATGTATACACGCACGCATGTATGTATGTATGTATGTATGTATGTATGTATGTTTATTTGTTTGTTGTCTTTCCCTTGTCAATCTAGAGTTAATTTTGACCGGCCACCTGCTTGGTAGCAAGGTTGTGAAGGAAAGCATCTTCTGTTCATCATATTTTAAATCTTAAGGAGGTCTTACAGTTTTTTATAGTGCGAAATATAGTGTATAAATTAAGGAGTTACGTTCTCTTCCCAAGGATCCAAATTCAGCTATACTTTGCTCCACACACATTGGTAAGTATTCTGTTGCTCCAACAATAATAGTTATGATGTTGAAAGTGTTCTAGATTTGCAAACTCTTTATCAATGGTCCATAGACGTTCTCTTTCGCTTGTAATTTTCTAACGACATCGGTGTCTAGAAGGCTGCTGATTTTCACAACAATACCCTACACAACAATATCTAGTCGCTTGTGTTTTAGCTTATGTATTATATTCAAAATGAAAATTAGAAGAAAATGGCAGGCATAGAAGAGGGAATTCTCGTGAGAAATTATTTGATAGATGCGTAATGCATGGTTCACGAGATGTTAAGATATAATACAAATGAGGTGTGAGCAATTGTTCAATAGGATAGGCTCTTGTGAAATAAGACACCTTACTTTGAGGACATATGTTGCAACTATAATGCATAGAAGTGACATGTCATTGAAATATATTGTTTATTGAATATTTTCCAGGTAATTAGATGGTTTGCTATTGTTGCTGTCGCGAACAGAAATGGGGGAACCATCACCTTTTAGAAAGAATAACAATGGTACTGAAATACATTGTTGTTGATTTAATTGTATTTAAGGTCTATCTTTCGACTAAAATCAAACGTCAGAAATATATTTTTTTTTATCTAACTAATTATTTGTTTAAAATAGTTACAATTGTGTTTTAAAACAGAAAATTGGAGGTTACAACCGTCGCCCTTATTCTGAAACTCTGCTTTTCATAGAAATTTCATTATTATATTTCATAAAATAATAGGCTTGGCAGTGTGAACAAGTTTTGAAATTCAGCCTTCATAGATGGAAGACAACTTCAATGCTGCCTTCCCTAAAATGTTTCTGTCTCTCTGATCTAGATTGTATGTATCTATTGCAATTACACCATTTCATGTATTGGAGATCGGGTCTAGTTGCTACACGGTAAAGTTGTTACAAGCCCATTGTTTCCAACTTCAAGAAATAGGTGGCACTCGATTCTCTACCTCGTGAAGGCCAACTCCATAGCATCATGACTGCACATGGGTATTGCACTGGCGAGCTGTCACCAGGAAAGGTATGGCTCAAAAAACGATTTTTTACTCCAAAAGTGAAATTTTGCCACAAAGTTATTTCCTTAACTACTAAAGCACAAGTGGTGTTACTGAAGTAGTTTGTGACTCATTAGGAAGTGTTGGAAGTTGCCTTCGATACATGAAGGTGTTTCCTGGATGCCATGCATTAAGGTTGGAAACAATGGGCTTGTAACGACTTACCCGTGTAACAACTAGACCCGGTCTCCCCTATATATCATTTTGTCTATTCTATATTTTGTTATAACAGATTAATTACTGAAAACTATTAACTATTAACCAAACGCTGTACAGTGTCTTAAAACGTTTTTAAACTTCTCATTTTGAATAAGAATGTATTTGAAAGGAAGCAAAATTTCAACATTTTATTTATTTATTGTAGAATTAGTTCCGCTTGGATATGACTCAGAATTTTTCAATTTAACTCACAAAGTCTTTGCAAATAACTTTATGTTTCATAAACATGTCTATTGTCTCAGAGGGAACATTTCTCCTCTGAACACTCTAGCAATATGCCTATTTTAATGTATATTTTATATTTCGTAAGTTGGATAAAGCAATTCAATACGAGCTAACCTATATGCCCACATAGTCATGCATGAAACTTAAACAATGCACTGGCAATTAATCTTTGTTTTATTTCTTTGTGCTGTCGTTTCTTTCTTGGAGAAAGTCTTAAATAAAAATAACCAATTACTGTCAGATTCAAGTTGGAAATTCAAGGTTCCTAGGAATGATCATTGAAGCAGGGAACAAATTTGTGCATTGTCACCATAAAAATAACCGAACAGCCATTACAAAATGGCTGATGCTTCTATGTTAATGTCATCCATAGCTTCATGGCCTGTGATCTCCTTTAGCAAGCAGAAACATTGCAGTCAAAACCCATAATGCAAATTCTTCATGCAGTTTATGGGGAAACTCATAAAATCAATATTATATATATATATATATATATATATATATATATATATATATATATATATATATATTTAATGTTAAAAATTTTAATGATGATAAATAAAATGCTGCAGTATTTTTCATACTTTAAGAATATATTTTCTCTCGTTCATGTCAAAAAATATTTCATAATACATTATTTACAGATTACACAGTCCGCATCATATGAAAGCTACATCGGAAGGAAATTATATTGTATAAATAATATCAGTGCCTTATAACCGAAAACGTCACACTAACTACTTGAGTTTCATAAACTTTCAGAGTTCCATTGATTTTTCTCTTTCCTTAAAATTCTCACGTCAATGAAGGAGTTAAGGCAATAGCAAGTGGATATAACTGACGAATGTAAATAAGAATGTTAAACTTAACCAGTTGTTTTTTTTTTTCAGTCATTCGTCATAATCTGTTACAGGAAAGACAACGGTTTCCACATTCATTTAATATTAAATGTAAGGGGAAAGTGTTTCAAGAATAACAAAGGAAAAGTAAAAACGAATTTAAGTCTCAGGAAAGTATTGTATAAACATGCCAACCGGATTGATATCAGAGAGGAACAAGCTTACGTAACTATGAAATGAGAATTAGAATTCTCATCAATCTTGAGAATTTAATTAAGATTTCATTCAACATATTCCCCTCTCAGATTCAGTCACTTATTGAAGCGGTTCTTTAGTTTTTCTAAGCCACTAAAAGAATTCGGAAGTTTGGGCCTTCAAACAGGGCTTTCGCGACACCCTTAAAGCCAGGAACTATTCAGCACCACTTCGTATGTATCTGTCAGGCATGCAGTGACCGACAACAGAATATTACAGTCAAGTCTATTGCGTCTTTGACAATATATGTCTAGCTTGAGAATAAAAGTGTAAGGGGGATGTGGCTGTTTGCGTGGTGATTGCGTTTTATTGGTTAATTTTCAATCATCATCAACCAACGAGCGATAGTTTGGCATGGAGCTGTCTTGCGTCCTTGTTCTGTTTGACGTGTCGAAGTGGAAGAGGAAGCTAATGGGCGTACGCCTCTCTGAGTGTGTGTGTATGTGTGTGTGTGCGTGCGTGCGTGTGCGTGCTTGTTCTTGTGTGTGTGTGGGGGGGTATGTATGTGCGTGCTTGTTCTTGAGTGTGTGAGTGTATGAGCGTGTGTGTGTGTGCGCGAACTTGTTCTTGTGCGCGTGAGTGTGCATGTGTGCGAGTATGTTCTATTTTTAAGTAATATGTGTGGATGAAGCCATTGGGTGTACGTGTGCGTAGGTGTGTATATGTGTGTGTGCAAGCGTGTTCTGTTTTTATGCATTTATGTGAGTGGAATGTAGATATAGCAAAAACAATGTCGTATTTTAAACTTGAAAAAATCCTTGGATATTTGTTCTTCCCTGCTTTATTTGTGTAGGTAAAATCCGTAAATTTCCAAGAAGAAAACGAGATCAACGTCGAAAAAGCCGTATTATTTATGATAGGCCATGTGGGTTTTTTCTTAACTACAAAAGAGCCGAAATATGGCAACATGCATCAAAGAGCCTAAATATTGCAGCATGCATTAGAGAGCCGAAATATTGCAACATGCGTCTCAAAAGCCGAAATATTGCAACATGCATGGAGAAAAAGAAGCAATGTAAATTAACACTTACTATTGATTAAAGGAAATGAAAAAGAAAGAAATATAAATGATATTGATTTCTATTAATTTTAAAGCTAAATTAAACAAGATCTTTAGGGCTATACAAGAACACGCTCACACGCACACACACACTCACACACACATAAGAACAAGCACGTACACACAGATACACACACACGCACACACAAGAACAAGCACGCGCGCACACACTCACACAGACATAAGAACTAGCACGCACACACAGATACACACACGCACACAAAGAACAAGCACGCCCACGCACACTCACACAGACATAAGATCAAGCACGCACACACACACACACACACACACACACACACACACACACACACTGACATACACCCATTAGGTGTTACACCATTAGGAGAAATATGGTACATATATAAAACATTACAAGCGTTGCCTTAAAATGTACGAAAGTGGAATTGGAAAATGCACACGATCAAAAGGGTTATAGAATGTCTTAACAAACCTTAAAAAGTATGGGACTAACATTGTTGCTCAAACATATTGGAATCACTATATGTTGTACATTCTGTGGCATCCTTTTATCACAAGAAATTGGTTTAGTTCATCGAAATTAAGTTATATTAAAAATTAATTAGGTTAAATTATCGTATACTCAGTTTTAGCAAAACAATTGTGTACAAATACTGTCATTTTTACGCAATAATTCAATCTATGAATGATAACTTTTATAAATTTACAAGTAATCAATCAAAAATGATTTAGTAATAATTTGTTTAATTCGCATAACTATTCCATTAATATGTATATAATAATGCGAATTATATTTGCCTATAATTATTTCAGTCTCGTACTTTCGCTGTTATATAGATTCGAATTCATCATAAATCCATTTTTTTTTTGTTTTTTTGTTATCGGTGAAATTTACATGCAGTGTGAAATGTGTTTTTTGTATACTTTCGTAGGAAGAGTATTATAATGAATTTACTTATTCGAAGTTGAATATTATATTTTGTACATTTTCAAATTTTTATTAAACTCGGTTTAATAATTATCGTGATATCGTAATTCACATACGAGTCTCTTTTCATTTTAAGATGTCACAGAATGTACAACATATAGTGATTCCAATATTTTTGAGCATCAATGCTAGTCCCTACTTTTTAACGTTTATTATGATATTCTGTAACCTGTTTGAGCGTGCGCATTTTTCAATTCTAGTGTGTGTATATATATATATATATCTGTTTGATACTATTTGATGTTAAATGATATATATATTTGTATATCTTATTTAATTTGGCCCCTTTAAAGTTTCGTAGGCTAGTCGCATGAACTTAGCACCTCGGACTCAGGCAGCCAGTTGGAAATATGTAGGAGTCCAAGATGGTGAATGGAAACCGGGATGCTGTTGGCCAAGGCGAATCACATGTCACTGTTAAAAATAGTATTCACATTTCAGCGACATCAAATGCATCAAAATGTCGATCTCAGTCTGAATATCAGGAAGTTGGTGGTATCTCGCTGGTCTGTATAGAATTTTACAGAACTTGAGTGATATCGATGGTCGGCAAGGATTTGTATGTGAGTGTGTTTTTGCGTATGCCTGTTGTTTGAATGCGTGGATTTGCAATTCTGTTGCGTTAGCGTGTTTATCTGCTATGTATGTGTGGCGGGAGGAGGTGCGTGCAACCAGGCGTGTGATTGTGGGCTGGTAGCATCAACTCAGAGGAGTGTGTGCACATGTTTCCTAGAGTGTATTTCTGTATGGGTGCGTATCAGCTATGTATGTCTTCTTGTGTGCGTGTATAACTCAGTATGTGTATCAGCTATTCATATCAGCTGCGTGTCTATCAGTTGTGTATGGATGGGTGGGTGGTGGGGTGGGTGGGGGTAATATGTATGTGTTAGTGTTTGCCGTCTGCACGTGTGTATTTGTACATGTCTTGATGCACGTATGGGTGTTTATGCATATGAAAGTTTGATGTATGTGAAAATGCACATTTATGTATTTATATGTGCATGTATGGGTGTGTGTGTCTTTATCTGCATGAAGGGATATGCGTCTGCTTACATCTAGTGAATGTGTGTGTGTGTGTGTGTGTGTGTGTGTGTGTGTGTGTGTGTGTGTGTGTGTGTGTGTGTGTGTGTGTGTATGTGCGTGCTACCAACTTCTTGTGTAGCTGTGCGGTCCAAGAAATTCAGATTGGGATTCATATTTAGATGCGTTTGATGTTGCTGAAATTTCAAGTCCAGACACACACACAAACATGCAGTTAGAGTCATTTTACGCTAAACTTGGAAAAAAAGAACTGAGTGCAAGGGCAGATATTTTCTGCGTGACTGTAAAAGCGTAGGAAGATGTCAGCCATTGATAATGTCACGATCCAAAATAACAGTCGTAAACATTTTTATATTCACTAAGCAACATTTCTAATAAAATACCAGTATAATTCTGTGGTTAAGGTGTTCACTTCGCAACTCTTTGGATCCGGGTGGGATGCAGCTGTATGACACCTTGGTAAATGTCTTCTACCAGGTTGAGTCAAATGTTTCTTTGTATTTCAAGCTTTATTTATTAATTCAAATTATATATGAAAAGCGTTTATTCAACAAAATATATCGTATCATATTCAATTGTCAATTGCCATCGTTGTACCGGGAGCTCAATTCCACGTTTAAACATTTGGCTGGTTTATTCTTGCACCCGTATTTAACCTCATCCACGTAGTTGAGCATCCATCCGTGGGGGAAATGAGCCATGGCACAGAAGAGGTGGTAATTTGGTGGTGCAAAGTCTGGACTGTAGGCAAGAAGAGGGAGCAATTTTTGTCCCACAAGTTCCTCAAATTTGTGCTTTATCATATTGGCAGTGTATACTGGGGCATTGTCATGTGCGTCTTTGATTGACCAGTGCCGGGTAGCGGGCTTTCGAAGATCCTACACATGCTACGGTTGTTCAGTATACATGTTAGCGCTCACAACATGACCATCTGAGACCAGCGCAAAGTGTAACACCCCTTCAAAATTTCACCACAGACAAAATACGACCTTCCGTTCAAACAGCCCTTGTTTGTCAATAAATTCTGAAATTACGAAATTACGAAATTACGAAAATAGATCTATTTTCTCCACAATTGCATTTCGGTGCCAAAAATGAGATATTTCGAGGATTTACCACCAGTTGTTTATAAACGTTCACATAATGTTGTGCCCAGTCATTGGTAATTTCGTATGGAGCTTCTGGACAGCGTCTTTTCCCAAGGCCGTACTTATAGTGTCGTTGATTGATGGGCCATTGTGAAGAGCTAAGTTCTGCCGACAATGTACGAGGGTTTGTGCTTGCTTGTTGATCAACCATTTCAAACAAGCTACTCTCCTTGACCTTGGTTTATTTCCGAGGCTGGTATAACCTTCCATGAAACGTCTGGACCAGTTTTGCGCCACATCATTAATTTCTTTTACCGCTGCCCTTGCACTCAGCTCCTTTATTCCAAATGTAGCATAAAATGGCTCTAACTGCAATGTTTTCACTCCTCGTTATTAAAGCTGTAGAGTAATGAACACACAAATGATATTTAGATGCTATTTACGAAATGAAAAATAAACAATTCACTAACGATTTGACAACAAAATGTATGAAAGTAATGATATAACATGGAGATACAAGTTACTAAATATTACCAGTGATAATCTGAAATAACTTTTTGATTCAACCTGGTACTATAACCTCGATTTAACTAAAATCTTGCCAATGGAATGTAGTAGAGGAAAATTGTGTGGAAACTAGTTATTGTCAAATTGAACTTTACATTTTAAGTCGTAGGCTCAATTGTGCTCATACGAAAAACTGAGGTAAATATTACTTAAAAATACTAACTGGCACTAACTAGTTCTACTGAACGAAACTACCATTCACTATGATTGATTCACTAAAATTAATAAATTTCAGATCTAAAATGTAAATTATTGTGTCAGAAACTAACTAAACTATATTTCTTCTATACCATTACTGATGCATAACGTTTATTGTACGAAATTGAAGTTAGAGAAGTTCTGAAACTGTTGTTGTTAATGCTTTGATATTATTATCAATATAGAATTATTTTTAGTTATTTTTTCTCTAAATTATCTAACAGATCTACAATAGCTGTCTTTCACTCTTTTATGATAATTCAGATTTCTTCAACTTTGTGCTTCTTTATATAATAAAATAACTGTTTAAATACAAAATTGTGAAAATTTCCATGTTAATATTAAATCTGAGTAAGGAATTAAAACTGGGTGAGGAATCCTATTTCAGCACAGAAAGATTTTAATTGTAGATATTAATTTACTTTAGGATGGGGGTTTGTAACTCCCATGTAGTAGAATGCATCAGTTTACTTCAACTATTGAATAATTGGGTGGTTGTATGATGTGTAAATACTGTTGCAATTTCTTGTTGATGAGTGGGAGATACCGAAAGTGTTTGTGAGAAAACATTGCTAAATACAACAATATTGTGGATGAATATATAACGGAAAAATTACCAGTAACTGGAGCATACTATAAAGATTAAGAGAATGTATCAAATTCGTTATATTTTTGAAACTTAATATAGCGTTAGGGAATAGACTCTTTGAGAAAAGTGATATGATTGAGGAAAAGGCTAACCTTAAAAATATAAAACTATTAAAAGGATTTTTCTCTGCTACAGAGAGCAAAAGAAAGTGTTAATAGGATTATGGATGTAAGAGTTCAACAGGCAGAAGTATCTGGTTCTTTATTGCCAAAACTTTTGAATCTGCAAAGGAAAATGGTTGACTACCAGTTGCGATATAAGAAAAACAAATCGATTTTAACATGGATTATCTGGGAAGACAGTTGAGTCATTTATTGCGAAAGAGAAAGGACAATCGTTTCGTGTGTACACAATGTTCCTTTTGTGATTAAATGCATCACAAGGGTTCTGCTAATACTATAAATTCACTGATGTAGAATAAGAAGATAATGTATTATGTTCTGCTACCTGAATAATACATTATTCAGTCAAGTATCCACAAATTGTGGACATTTCATCTGACAGAGTGATATTCAAGCAGATACTTTAGCTGTTGAAGTTAATCTGAGAATGACTTGAAAAGAACACCAATGAGAATTGTTGGGGAAAGCAGAAGAAATATTTACGCCGGAGCTGTTGCAGAAGTAGAGAGAGGTAAACAATATAAACTTAATTCTCTTTTCACCTTCGGATTATCGTTATCATGAAGGTGTAAATTTTCCCGTTTTGTAGATTTACTGAAGAATTGGGGAATAGCAATTAATATAGGATAATCAAATGCATTATATGCATTCTATAGAATGCGTGGGGAATCCAAACCATATGCAAGTTTATGCCTTTTTATCGTTCAGAAATACCTAACAGCCTCGTTTCAGATTAAATAGTGTTAGTTTTGTATATCTGAGTTTGTCAATACGAAGGGAATATAAAGGCAGTGAGTTGTCAAAAATAGCAGTATCGGTCAGCATTCTTTACGGTATTTCATCACTATATTTTCAATTGAAATCCTACTTCGTATTTTTCTTTATCTGGGTTAATAAAAGCAGCCCCAGTAATATAATGAGCCATTTCCATTTATTCGATACCTTACGAAGTTAGCTTCTGTATAAAATACAGAGATGCACTCGAACTTTTGTGGCACTTTCCAAAGATTTATTTAAAAAATAAATAGGAAGCAATCTAAAGACTAATATCATCTTTCCGAGGAAATCTAGCTTTGAGCAGAGTAAAAATAAATCAATATTAATTGAGCATATAAAGAGACGAGAAAACGTACCGTTTAGAAGTAAATATTTATTTGGTTGGCACTTAGTAAACGATTAAATCTTTTGTGCGCTATAGTAGACGATTAAATCGATACCAGTATTTTATGGGTACTTATTTATTCGATGCCATACGAAGGCAAATATATTCTGGCAGGATTTGAATTCACCGCAGTTAAAAGCTGTATTAGATACAGAAATGCATCCAAACTGCTTTGTCTCCAAAGATTTATTTTAAAAATAAACAAGAAGCAATCTAAAACCTACCATGATATCTCATTTGAGGAAACAACATTAAATATTCAAATATCAGAATATATATAAATGAATTTATTCAGCAGTGTATGTAAAAATCATATGATTTATCATACGATCCTTCAATTAGAAAAGCATGGCAAAAATATTTCACTTCCTCGTAGTATTATTTGACGCATAATAAAATATTCATTATTTAGATATTTAGGATCCGTGCTAACATTATTGAATCGGCTCCAAAAATACGAAAGTATATGAGACATAAAATCCAATTTAAGTAAAATTATATCTAATATTATTTCATAGAGTGTTGGCAAAGAACAAACGATTGGCAGAATTGCTAGAGCTTCGGCTAAAATGCATTGCAGCAATTTAGTTACTATCCTTTATGTTCTGAGTTCAGATCAGGCCAATCTGAACGTTATCTTTTTTTTCCTTCTAGGTAGAGTAAAATGAAGTACTAGTCAAGTACTCTATTCGACTTAAGTCGATTATAATTTTCCTTAAAATGAGGCTTTGGGCTTATATAAGAAATCGATTCACTTGTTATTCTTCCATTTATTTGAGAAGATTTATAGAACACTTCGAAATAATGTTCAGAAATCTGTCTTTCGATGAAAATAATTATTTCCTCACTGAAGGGAAAATTTATTACTCTTTCAGAAATTCACTTTTCAATTCATTCTCAACGTTCCTTAAACGTTTTAAATTCTATTTCAATAAGTTGTCTGCAGCTTAAACATTTTTATTTGAAATTAAATATTCTTAACAATAGCGCAGGTGTCTGTAGTTTTGGATTCAGTCCCATAGTGTGGCACACTTGGCAAATATCTTCAACTATAGCCCAGGGCCGACAAACGGCTAGTAATTGGATTTGATGAAAGGAAGCTGGGGAAGACTGTCGTATTTGTATATATATATATATATATATATATATTTTCCCTAAAACTATATATTTATATATATATATATATATATATATATATATATATATATATATAGATAGAGAGAGAGAGAGAGAGAGAGAGAGAGAGAGGGAGATAGATAGATAGATAGATAGATAGATAGATAGATAGATAGATAGATAGATAGATAGATAGATAAACTGCTCTTCAATACTATAAAGCCAGAGCACTGTCTGTTTTTTTCTGGCAAACTATACTACACAGATTCATGTAACTCACCTGTAGATAGGAAATGGAATAGAAGAAAGTATTGTAATATCCAAATTTGTTGAAATCCAAACATTCAAAAAAGCACACAGTGACAGAAACTCCCTGTTCACAAATATAATGCCAGGTTGAATAATGTTGCAAAAATGATACAAAACGGAAATTATGATATATTTCAATGATATTCTCATACAATACATCAGCAATAGTGTGTTTGACCACCACCTTCCTGAATTACTTGAAAGACACGCGACTTCATGCTCCCAATCAACTACTGCAGCAGATCAGTGGAAGCCCTTCCCAGGTTTTCTTTATTGTCGTTTCACGTTCATCAACAGATGAATACTGCTTGCCTTTGCTGTACACAATATTCATGAGATATTCCCAGACATTCTCTATACGATAAAGGTTGGAAGTTTTTGCTGGCCATAGCATGGATTCAATTCCAATTGAATGGAGGTAATCCAAAGTTGCTTTGATTTATGAATAGGAGCATTGTCCTGTTGAAATATAAAGTTCTCGCCATGGAGCCTTCTTCCTCTCTCGTCAATGTGTGATCTGTCCAACATATTGATGTAGCGTGCAGCATTGAAATGACCATCCATGATGACATGTGGCAGCTTCCCATTGGCAGATATTGCTTCTCACACCATAAGATTTCCTCCGTTGTTCTACCACTTGGAATAAGTAGAATTTTGTATACGTTTATCTGCCCAATAATACTTATAACTGCTGAGAGCTATCCAAATTCCATTTTTCCTCCTCAGAGAATAGAACCCTGAGCTATTTACCACCCCACGTCTGATGCTGCCAAGTTTACTCCAATCTAACAGCTTTGTGGGAAGGAGACAATAACGGACGCCCTAGCTGCTTCTTCAGGTGGAAACCATGGTTCAAAATCACTCTTCTTACAGTGGATGTTGAGGCTCCTACAACCGCTGATGCCTTAATCTTGGAAACAGAACAGCATCGTGACTTCTTCACAGTGGCCCGCTGGTGTAGCCTTGGGACGTCCACCAGCAAGAACCCTGTTGTAGCTGTCAGGATCTTTCAGAAAATTGTCTACTGGCATTCTGCTTCGCCGAATCTTCTCTACAATCTTCCCGTTACTCATTCCTTCTGCTTTCAGTACAAGAATTTTCTCTTGCTCAATTTCAGAAAGCCCTGTAGCTTTAGGCATACTCGAAATGTAATCTGGATCACGGAGATTACGATTGAGTCCAATATTTTCCAAAACAATCTGGAAAGAAATGAAAGTGTATTAGGGGCTTTATAATTTTGAAGTGTTGATATGCTAGGGAAAATTGGAAAATCAGGTGTTGTAATGTGATAATAAAAATACAAGATTTACATTTCAAAGAATTCATGAAATACCCATTTACAATATAGTATGTCCCTTAGTCCATCTAAATACAGAGCTAAATTTCTAAATAACTTTAAAAACATGTGGATCTACATTTTGAATACTAGTTTGTGTGTATATGTATTTACACACACACACACACACACACACACACACACACACACGCACACACACACACACACACACACACACACACGCACGCACACATACACACGCACACATACATACACACATACACACACACACACGCACACATATAAGTATGTGGTGTGTAAAAGCACTCGTAATTATATCATCGACAGATGAGAAGTGTCTGCCACCAGAACTATCAGATCGCGTGATTTCACCCTGCTATGTGTTCCTTGGTGACAGATGTCCAGCAGTGGCATAACAGTCGAATCTCTTGTCAACGATATATAGAATATCAGCGGCTATTCAAGTAGACGTCTCGCAAATATGCACCAGGAGTTCCTATGAGAGATCCTCTCCAAGTAAATAACGCACAATTCTGGGTTCTAACACAAACTCCATGTTTAGTTGGATATCAAGATTACCTTTTGGTATTAATACTGCTTTTGTAGCCATTAATTATTTACAAACATACATACATACCTGCATAAATAGATACATACATGCATACATACATGCATGCATGCATGCATGCATGTATGTATGTATGTATGTATGTATGTTTTTTTTTGCTTACGTTGTATTTGACAATCGGTATTGGTCTGGTTACGTTCCCGTAAATTAGCGGTTCGACAAAAGAAACGAATGAGTACCAGACTTTAAAAGCATAAGTACTAGGGTTGAATTGTTCTGCTAAACCGTCCATGACGGTGCCCTAGCATGGCTGCAATCGAATGACTGAAGCAAGTAAAAGAAAAAGATATGAATTTATCCATAAAGTTCCTTTTTATTTTATTTCTTTTATTATTCTGATTTAGCAAAGTATATAACCTTTGTATCAGGTAAATCAGTCTGAATCTCATACACTAGATGAATGTTATATGTAATTTAGATTTTATACGTATCGTTTATAGAAATCACCTATCAATTTCTTGCAACAAAATTTCGAATCAATAAAGTTTTTCTATTTCCTTTTTACAAAAGTAAACTTGCTTAACGATGAACACGACTTAATCCTTTGAAATCATTCACTTGACCTCGCAAATATCTACAGCTTACCGTTATATCCCTTCAATCAAATGTCAATAACTTATTTGTTAATGATCTTTAAAATGTTACCGTTTTCCCCTTTATCTTCGCAGCCCGTGGGAAAAAATAGTAATGAGTTTATTTTATATAGTTCTGCTGTTTAATATTAGTAGTATCTATTATACATTAAAAAGAAAAAAGGAACTTTTTAAATATAGTGTAAACTAGAGATGAAAAAAATATCGCTACAAATGAGAATCCACAACAACCAAATTAATTAAAGAGACCACTTAGGAAGAAGTCACTGAAATATATTCTGGCTTCATTTAACTAGTCATAAATTCTTTTTAGCCATATTTCAAAATGTAGAAAATGGAAGAGGTAACGTTCATATATTTTCCAAAGGCATTAATGGTGAAATGAAAATACTTGATTAGAAACCATGTCATTGATCCGACTAAATGGTAGTTTATTTATTACCCTGCTATGCATATTGATTTTGTACATAGGCATAATACTTCAAATCTATAAAGAAATACGAATAAGACAGTCCAGCATTTATGTTACAATGAAAGATATTAGCGGTTGGAAGTCCAATTCAAATTGCAGCTTGTGCAAACTCAAAGAATTTATGACCATCAAACCATAAGTGTTAAATATTGGCTTTATATGTCAATCCAAAATGTCCTACACAATAGAAGAGACATAAAAAAGCATTTGTAATATTTATGCTTCCTTTTTTCAAAAACAATTAATTCAGCCGAGAACAAAATTCAATCTGAAGCAAAATGTTTTTAGCTAGAACGCTCGCACTTAAGTTTAAATATTGATTTTGTGATGTTCACAAGTTTGATTCAGTGAAAACCTTCGAAAATGTCATAACCAGACTGTTAATATTTATGTCCGATATATTCGATTCGTTCACAGTTCAAATTCTTACGTTAATTTTGCTTTGTTTCTTTCTGGGATCGATTGAATAAAGTACTTGGAATGTTAAAGTACCTGGAGTGTTAAATCAACTAACTCCTTCCAACAGATTTGATAACCCACTTTCATAAATACTTGAATAATTATAAAGGACACTTGTTTCGATTCGTTATTATTTACTATTTGATAACCGAAAATTAATCTAATAAGAACTATTATTTGATGGAAATATTCTGAATCTTAAGTTAATCGATTTCATTCGAATTTAAAGCTGACATTCTGCAAGTTGTCACATATTGTTTGAAATTTATATTCTCTTCCAGTGATTTATTTGAATAAATAATTTGGGAGAAGACTTTATGCCAAAAGTTTTTATTTAAATTTTAGTAAATAGGAAGAAATGTTTGTTGAAGAAATGTTCTCTTATGAGATCATTGGTATTTACTCATACATTGTCAAATGTTGCAGCGTAAATAATAAAAAAAAAGATGATTGCATACAGATTGCAAGGTCTAAAAAGATTAAACTTTGAATAATGAGTCGAATCATTTAAGGGTTGAAATTTTCCTCAGTTTGACGGAGTTGAGTAGCTTAATATGTTTAGTAGCAAATCAGTAGACAAGAGAGAATGGTAGTTTGATATTAGGATCTATGAAACTAAAGAAAAAACTATTTGTTCATGATATTCATACCTTGAGGTACGGAGACAGTGAAATATTTTTTTTATGAATAAAGCAGTGAAAATTCTATTTGTAGATTTTAGACATGCTCCACGTTACGCAGAAGACAGTGATCCTGAAAATCTTCGTGTAGCGTTTTGTTCTGTAATGCGAAACGTATTTTTCATTGCTTTCCATGCGCATTGATTTCCATGTAACATGAAAGTCAACGGAAATAGGTTTTACATTACAGAATTCCATGTTGAAACTAAATTTTCAGCGATGCAGCGTTTCCATAACAGAAAAAATGCCTATTTTATAACAATAATAGGAGAAATAGTAAAACGTCGTAGCATATGATTTGGAATATGATAAATTAATTATAAATTAATATATTACCAAGTGATCAATGTTTACTCATAAAAGAGAGAAAGATCATATTATGCATAGTCCTCCAAATAATACTATACCTTCATAGTCATGTTCATGCATTTTTACCAGCAATTTTGACCATAGATAGTAAATTCTAGAATCTACGTGTTTCATCTAACGCAATGTAGTTTCGGGAAATCTTTCTCTTTACACCGGCCACACCATATTGATTTCCAATCGAGCATTGCTAAAAGAAACTGCATTCAAAATCTTAACCATTTATTCCATGGTATGCATGTGTGTGTGAATAACTATATATATATATATATATATATATATATATATATATATATATATATATATATATATATATATACATACATACACAGACACGCGCACACGCACACACTCATACACACATGCACATACACATATATATGTATGCATATATATATATATATATATATATATATATATATATATATATATATTATATATTTCTCAAGTTGCATCAACTGTTTGTGTCCTGTAATGAACAGCGTATTTGATTTTCATTACCTACAATTCTAAGTAAAGAAAGCAACTCGATTGGTAATGCAGATGATAAAGTGAGATTAGCTGCAAAAGAGGCACGAGAACAAATATTTGAAAAGAAATCCTGACTAAGGTTAGAAGGAATTCGATTCTTTTGGTGAACCTCAATGGCATCCAACACTCTGTGAATATATATCAATTATCCAGAAATGCAAATAATAATTCCCTGTTTATTTGGTGACGAAATATTTCTAATTCACGAAGTCCTTCAGTTAAAGTGATTTTCTGATAAAACAAATGGAATAGAGACTTCTTAGGTGTATATCCTTTATGAAATGGGAAAGAAAATTGGATATCCTATCTTTAGATTCCTAACAAAACCTAGTTTTAATGATATACATATATATACATGGGGAAACCGATAAATTGGTGTATGTGAGTGTGTGGGTGTACATTTGTAAATAATTTATCTAAATGAATCAGTTATAAGTTTCTGCTATCTTCTAATCTAATCTGAGATTTGTAAACAAAGTCCATAGAATGTCACAGTGTTTATATTTCAATATATACATATACACACGCGCGTGCGTGTAAGTATGCTTATGCTTAAGAATTTGATTTTATGCGACTCCATAAGAGTGAATTTCTCACTCACTCTCTCTCTCTCTCTCTCTCTCTCTCTCTCTCTCTCTCTCTCTCTCTATATATATATATATATATATATATATATATATATATATATATATATATATATATGTATATATATATATATATATATATATACATATATATATATATATATACATATATATATATATATATATATGTATATATATATATATATATACATATATATATATATATATATATACTTACGTAGAAATATATATATTATATTTATATAATATATACATGCATACATATATCGTTAGTAAAAATACATAATTCCGGGTGAGAAGCACACTCTAAGATGTAGAGCAGTTAATATTATGTTACCTCATAAACCGTCACCCTTTATAATATACAAATTCATATATATATATATATATATATATATATATATATATATATATATGGGTGAATGTGTATGTAAATTTGTGTTTGTACCTCCACACATAAGCAGTAGATTTTAGCTGACACAAAACACCATATATACATATATGTGTGCGTGTGTGTATGTATTTATACATACATACACACATACATACATACATACATACATACATACATATATATATACATATACGTATATATATATATATATATATATATATATATATATATATATATATATATATATATATGCATAAACAAAGCATGAAAATGGAAATTTGTGGGTATTATTTATTCTCCATTATACGTGTTCTATTTTCTAATAAGAATTGCAACGATTTAGATGTTATATGGTCAAGTAAGGATTTTTCTGTTAGAAAAATCGTCAGTCAGAAAAAAAACTTTTATTTGTTGTATTATAAAAAAAAATCTTGTATTGTTTTTGTTTTATAAAAAAACTATTTTACTTTTTGTATAATAAAAAAAACTTCTGTCTGACGATTTTTCTAATGGAAAATTCCTTACATGTCCACATAACATGTAAATTTTTTAAATACCTATTAGAAAATGAAACAAGTATCATGGAGAATAAACGACGCTAAAAAGTTTCTATTTTTCTGTTTCCTTTATCCAACCACTCTGCAAATAATATTTCCATATTCCTCAAATTGAATATGTGTTTTGATTTACATATAACAGTAACAATGTATACGTATTGAGTGTAACAACGGAATAAAAAGATGCTCTTCAAGAGGAAACAGCTGGGATTTACCCTAACTACCTATATAATATGTGTGTATGTGTGTTTATGCATGTATATAGATAGATAGATAGACAGATAGATAGATAGATAGACAGATAGATAGATAGATAGATAGACAGACAGACATACAGACAGACCGAGAAACAGAGAACGAGCCCAATTGAAAGTTTTATGCGTGCGCTTACAGATCGAACCTTGAAGATTTGAGTTATCATTCAATCAACAAGACCAGTGAAACGAATGAGCTCTGTGGAACTATTTACTACTAATAAACATGAATAACCTATGTAATACGGATTTTGAATCCTCATTTCAGCTATGGTCTTCGCAGCACCATATTCGGTATTTACGTGCGCGCGCGCGCAAGCACATACACGCACGCACTCATACACATACAGGTACGTACGCACATATACATATGAACTGTTATTTTGCTTTCTTTTGGTTTTGAAACAATCGGTGTGTTTCTCTCATCCAGTTTATCTTACGCAGGTTTGGTTGTTTTGTATTCTCTCCAGGTCTTTGGAAATTGTTTCATTGAAGTTGTTTCCGTTTTGTATAAGTGATTCATAGTTCATAGTCACAATTCAAATGTGATTTCCCTTTTGTTTTGTATTTGGGAAATTATTTGTTTGTGAGTGTGTGTATGTACGTGTGTTTCGTTTGTATAGTCATACATAAAAACAATCAAACAGTAACTGAAAGTGTACTCAATATATGTGTTCTCAACCACCGTTAAATTTTTTCAGCGCATTAAATACCACGGGATGAAGTATTGATGAGCTTTAGTATCGACACATGAAGATATCCAATAAGGTAATTGAACAGGGAATAGTATTCTAAAATGGTATGTTTTCGTTCTTTCGTTGTTGTTTCTTTTTGTTGTCGCTCGCCATATATTCCTTGGCAACTTTGTAATTCTAGTAGTTATTTTTAATCTTATACAAGGCATTATCTAGAGTTTTACTTTATTCAACGAACTTATTGTTATGAATAGTGGTTTTCACTGACAGTAATTTATTTTGTATCTTTGTGGGTTGCATAGTGAATGTGAGGCATGCATACACACATACAAACACACACGCACAATCAAACGCACACACACAAACACACACACACAAACACACACACACACACACACACACACACACACACACACACACATATATATATATATATATATAGATATATATATATGCACACACACACATACATATATATACTCAAACGCATACAAACAGCTTCGTGTGCGTTCGTGCGACTGCGTGTACAAGGTTTTCGGGCTAAATTCGTCAGTTTGCATTAAAGTTAAATAAAACAATATCCCATCAAAAAATAGAATTATCAAAACAAATTAAAACATAACAACTAGATTATGGCTGGGATATAACGGTTTACTCAAAGTAGCCGCCCTCAGCTCCCACCACAGCCTCAAGACGTCTCCGGAACCTGGCGCATACCTGCTTCACTGTGTCTCTAGGAAGATCTTCGGACACCGCTTTGATCTTGGCCACCAGCTCAGAGCAGTTAGTGCCTTTCTCAACCTCGAGCCATATATAGAAATCCATGGGATTACAACCGGGGAAATTAGGTGGAAATTAGGGTTAATGAATTCGTAGAAATTCTATGACAACCACGTCTGACTCTGTCTGGTAGCATGGAAAGGAGCCGAATTCTGCTGCCACAGATATGGCCTTCCGGTCACAACCCTCTTCAACCAGGGTTTGACTACAGTTTCCAATAGCTTAACCTAACCTTTTGAATTGTGCCGAAGACCCTGTTCAAAGATCTGAGGCGGCATGACGTCACGCTCACTGGAGACACAATACACAAAACCCATCACAGTTTGGGATAATTTGGTTCACATGATACGTGGGACAACACATGGATTGTAGGCAAGTTACTAGATGTTTTGGGTGTTGTGCAACTGGTCCTGGAAGAAGTTTCGTGCATCTGAGACGAACCAGATCATCCCGGCTCAACAGGATGCCTCAGCTTCTTCAGGAGCTTCTTTGCCTTCGTTAAGCGGTTCTCCATGGCCTCGGCCGTCTGGATTTGTCCCTTGCGCCTCTTGTACGAGAAGTCCTCATTCAGGTCCAGCTTCATGGTGGCGACTCCAACATCAATTTCTCTTGTCAAAGTTCGGATTCTCTTGCTCGAATCTTCCATCATCTTGTCCTGCAGTTGTCTATAGAATCTTGTTGCGCGGAAGCAGTCAGAGCGCTTGCAGTGTCCTTTCCTGCTGGTCACAGCTTCATAGTTTCCGTTGAAGCTATCCATGTTGTGTCTTACTGCCTTTATAATGTTCACAGAGGATTGAGCAGCAATCATGATGTCGGCGTTCTGATACCCGACGTGAATTAATATGATATAGATACCCCTTTCCCAGTACTTAGATACTTCCAATCCACATTGTCAGCTAACTTTTTCTCAACTACATATGTAATCTTTATGCTCTCCAAAGCTGTTGTGTTCAGCAATACATCAAGCTATTCCTGAAGAAAAGGAGGCATAAGAAGTCGTCCAATTTAACTTGAACATCCTGTTTGTATGGTACACAGATTACTGACTGACATACTTCAAACTAGATGTTGGAATTCAGAACTGTGTGCTTTTGTATTTACTTTTGAATTTGTACATATATATATATATATATATATATATATATATATATATATATATATATATATGCGTTTATGTAAGAACACCTGAGTTAAACTAGGTGAATGGGTAATTAAAAACACTATCACCAAAAAGCAACAAACCATGACTAAAAAGAACACGAATCAATCTCAGAATAATAACTTTAATTTAAAGCAGCAATAAAACAAATACACAGTATATAAAACAAACAAAGTGAAACAGAAAACAGGATATCAGAAATCGAACAAACATTCTCATTCTTATTCTGAAAGCCGAAAATGAATAAAAACAATAAAACAATCCATTGATAAAAAAAAAACAAAGCTGACCAATAAAATACTTTAAATAGCCAATAGCAAATAAACGAGAAAAACCATATTAAAAGCAAATGACTAAATATCGGAAACCAACCAAACAAAAACGGGAACCACTAACAATAACTAACCCATACCATAATAACAACACAAGTAATATTAGAAAACAACAAATGACAACGATCAACACCCACCAATCTAATGTAAAATAAATGAGCACGAACAAAAGGAACATAAGTTGTCGACTGAAAATCGCAGTGGCATGAAACTAGAGTCGTGAGAGAGAAAAAAGCGCAATTTATGGAAACTATACTCTCTGCAATCTCTATAAAATATACTGATACATACATACATACATACATACATACATACATACATACATACATACATACATACACACACACACACACATACACACATACATACGCATTTGAAGTACCAGTGCTGATTCCAACATTCGGGATACTTGACTGGTCTGTAGAAGGAATCCATTAAAACCCACAAGATTCTAACATCAACTGGAAATTTTCACAAAAACAGTGATACTGATAGGCTCTACCTAAGGAGAGATAAAGGAGGTAGGAACTTGAGATCAGTGCAGACGGCCTTTGAATTTCGCATAGTCTCTCTCAGACAGCACTTGCTAAACAACAACAGCAAAAATAAATATATTAACTAAGTGCTGAAAAGGGAAAGCTACACAACCCCTAATCAGCTGAACTAGCATGTCCCAAAGAAGACCTGGTGGTAAAACGCTCAGCATGCCAAAAAAGACCATGCGTGAGTATGTCTCGCGTAGACTTGAAAAAGATAGTAACGTAGACATGAAACGAAGCCTCTCTTGGATTCGTGACCGCTACATCGCATCACACTTCGAAGGCAATGGATTTGCAATCTAAGAACAGAAGATTGCTACTAAATACTTAATCAACAAGAGACAGTAAAGCCCTTGGAGTTCCGAGATGCAACCGAAAATGTAAATTATGTCACATTTTTGTGGAAGACATCACGTGCGATTACCAGCTGCGTAAAAATGTCTCCTCCCTATGCCACATGAAGTTGCCGCAATAGCAGTATACAATGTCATTCGAAAAAAAGATTGTCCCGGAATAATTATAGAGTATTCCCCCTGTTACAGAATACGTACACAAATACCAACACAAGGAATACTGGTAGAAAATTCCCTTCAAAACATTAAAAAGTGTTAGCCTAAAGGCTGGAGATCATTGTTTGGGACAGACAAGAAAAAGTACGTACCGTCACAGAGGCCAGCTGATATGAATATCACTTCGAAACTTAAAGAGTAAGAAAGTAATTATGGACAGCTGCTTCGAAACCTCCAGTTTCTATACCTGAATTTCAAATTTATATTTATACCAATAATCCTTTCTACTATAGGCACAACGCCTGAAATTTGGGTGAGAGGACTAGTCGATTACATCGAACCCAGTGTATCACTGGTACTTAATTTATCGACCCTGATAAGATAGAAAGCAAAGTCGAGCTCAGTGGAATTGGAACTCAGAACGTACCGACGGGCGAAATACCGCTAAACATTTCGTCGAGCGTGCTAACGATTCTGCCAGTTAACAGCCTTACTTTTATAGCTGTAATAATTGGAGCACTTGGTTTTGTAAGCAAATGCGTAACTGTCTGTCTGAACAAGCTTGGATTTTCAGAAAAAGAAATCAGCCGATTCGAACATTACGAATACTATATATAAGCAGAAAAGTAATACTATGCAAGACTTATCTCAGCTTTCAAATGTGACATTGTTTTCGTTATCTACATTCCAAAGATGAAGTTTTGCATCTTTGTCAGAAACCAGTTCCTTTTCAGAAGATGAATTTAAATAATTAAATACAGAAGACATACATTCATATCTATCTATCTATCTATCTATCTATCTATCTATCTATCTATCTATTTATCTATCTATCTATCTATCTATCTATATATATATATATATATATATATATATATATATATATATATATATATATATATATATATATATATATATATATATATATATATAAACATAATTAGGGGATCAGCAAAATAGATGCTTCACCACATACCGAAGTTCAGAAATAGCAGCTAAAAAGCTGAGACTCCAACAGATAATGGTGTTTACATACCGAAGGGCTTGGTAAAATTATTAATTGTTAATTTATTAATAAATTAATAAATTGATAAACCTTTATCCTTGATAAACCTTTTATACAATATATATTGTATATATTTTCAATCATATATGTGTGTGTGGGCAGGCACATGTGTTTGTGTGCAAGCGCGTATGCTTGTGCAGGCGCATGTGTGCGTGCGCAGGCGAATGTGTGTGTGTGCATGTGCGTCTCTGTGTGTGTGTGTGTATGTGTGTGTATGTGTGTGTAAGAGGCAGTCGGTTATATGCTTGTGTATGCACAAAGTGTGTGTGACGCTATTATGTTCGGGTATATTATGTTTGTTTATGTGTGAATATTGTAGGATAGGTAAGTCAGGTAGGGTTCTTAAATTTTATGATGGATTATACTTGTTCACGTTACTGGTATGACATTCGCAATACCAGAATGGAAACAAACGTTAAATATTCAAATAGTCGAACCATTTATTGTTATTAATGGATATTGAAGTTTTAGATAAGATTACAAATATTCTTACAAATAAAAACGTTTTTTTTTTTTTTTGTAAATAATTTCACAAAAAGTATTCGTTAAATTCTTATTTTCTGTAACGAATCATTAATAAATTTCCAATAATTCACATATTACTATCATAGAAATAGATAAAAGTAAAGAACTTGCCTCTGAAGAAATTTGCAGAAGAATTGCTTGAATTATTGTTTTCGCTTATTTCAAATTTTAAAGAATGCGAGGAAATCTCATAGGAAAGGTATCTGTTAGATTAAATAACTTATTTCTATGATGAACATACAGAATGACTTCTGCAACTCCGATAAACACTGGGGTAAGAATTTAGAGATTTAAAACATTATCCAACAATGAAATATTTAAATAAACTGGTTGTATTCCAAGCACAAGAATTCTAAATTCTAAACTTGAGAATGTGCACTATTCATACACTTTCCATTGGCATTAGCAGTCTAGTTAAAGAAAAATTGCAAGCGTTCGGAGTTACACCATTCTGAAAATCCCCTACATTTTCACTACAGTGACTACCAAAATAATTCCGTTGGATAATATAATCGTTAAAAAATTTAAAGATCTACTAATGTGCTTTATATATATATATATATATAGATAGATAGATAGATAGATAAAACTTACTTGGAAATATATATGTACATATATATATATACGACGGGCTTCTTTCAGTTTCCGTCTACCAAATCCTCTCACAGGGCTTTGGTAGGCCCGAGGCTATAGAAGAAGACACTTGTCCCAGGTGGCACGCGGTGGGACTGAACCAAGAACTGTGTGGTTTGTAAGCAAGCTACCTTCCACACAGCCACTCCTGCGCCTATGATATATATATATATACAGCTATATATATATGATATATATATATTGTAGCTTTGTTGATAAATTGTTCCTAGGTATGACTGGTACTTATGCTATAAATCTAAATCGAAATTATTGAAAGCAAATTCGACACTAGAAGCGTTTTAATTCAGAATATATAACAAAATTGCATATCGTCACGCATTTATCCTTACGCTCTTCCGTTTCTGTGAATTCACCGCCTTCCATTTTCAAAGAAGATTGAAATTAAAGCTGAAAAAAAAAATGCCTTGATAGATATTTTCACCACTATCTCTGATTACAATGCTTTTAGAATATTCTAGGAAAGCAGCTTCGATTTGTTTTCTCGTGGAAAAAAATTAATAGCAGGAAGCGTCAGAAAAGTGAATTTCTAATAATAATCGGCTTGTATTGATTTCAAGATCTGCATTAATCTGTCTTAAATCACGACTTTTAAGACGAATTCCAGTGCCATATTTGCAAAAAGATATACATTAACTGCTGCTGATGCTCTGGGTAATCAATCAGGCAAAATATTTCACCTTTTAAGATATCTGGCCTACATCCGGGTTTCCATTGATTTTATCAGATCAACCTCATAGATTTTCAATTTATACAGAAGTTTTTGCAATATTATATGTAGATGACTGAAGTTCAAAGGAATTATGTATTATGAAAGAAACGTATTATATTCCACTGTCGCAGCTTTATGAGATAGAAAAGTATAGCATTCAACAAGCTAAGGTATTAGCTTTTATATGTTGCTCGATGCAAAATTTCATTTCTGTGCAGTTTCGTATAAATTGTTTATAAATTTACATTTTGAGTAGGGTTATATTTTAATGAAAGTATTAGCAAAAAGTTATTACATACTAATTTTCGTTTATTTGATCACTACAAAAATAATCAAAAATGCTATTCATTCAAACAACGATAGTAGCTTGGTTCTATAAATAAAGATTTGTATAGACTGCTTTGGCATTTATTTATTTGTTTATATTGAGAAAGATTTTTATTGTCAAGAATCGTTTTGATATATTTTATGAAAAGTTCCATACTAAATATATTTCCTTTATAGTTTCATCTATCGTTTTTGCCTAAACATTTTTGCCTCTATTAATCACTAGCTATTATTAGCTTTGCATTTCAGCGGTTTTCATTGTCACCCAAATTTGACATATATCAGTAATTCTCCGAGGTCATTTTCAAAGATATCTAAATAACAAATAATTGTCCAAAAAACAAAAAACAAAAAAACAAAAAAACGATATAAACTAAACCTCTGATATTTCTCTTGGGAAAATATTCATCGGTTTTTGTTTGCAGTAAATGATGCGTTGCAGCATTTATTGTATATTTGTTGTTCACTGTAATATATACAAGAGCATTTTGCATTTTATCGAATTTTTCGGACGCAGAAGATTTTATCTTCGACAATCTTTCGTCATTATTCCGAAAGTGGATTTGAACCACGCTATATACATTGGGATCTGCTGTCCTATATGAAGTAAGAGTAACCTGTCTGGTTAGTTTGGTATTATATAGACAACTATATTAGAAGCGATGATTATTCCTTATGTTAAAGCGTAAACTAATTCGAAAGTAAAAAGACCTGAACTAGAGTTAATTTGTCGATCAAATCTAACGTTTCATATAATATTAACTTATCTACTAGCAATATAATGGGTTTCAATATAACCAAAAGCATACCTATCTTTTCCTTATAGGGTGGAGTAATGTTTCTTTGAAAGAACTAGTTGCAAATATTAGTCATAAATATATCATTGTGTGTGAGTATGTACACAAATACATATCTACGTACATACATATAAATATACATTCATATATATTCATATATATATATATGTTTGTGTGTGTGTGTATGTGTATGTATATATGTATGTATACATATATATATATATATATATATATATATATATATATATATATATATATATATATATATATATATATATTTATATTTATATACATAAATTTATATATGTCAGAGAGAATTTTAATTGTCACTGAATATGATTAGGTTATTAAATGACATCTACATTACTAGAAATAAGAACTAATATCCACTAATGCTGTAGTTAACGCACGTGAATGAAAACATATACACTAACAGGGACCATGATGGTCCGAAAAATGCCGTCCAAGAATTCTTAAGACTGACATCAGTTTCGGCAGTTTCCGTTGCCATCCTGTGATGCCGGTGCACCTCTTATGGGTCCATAGCTTGCATTGCACGTCATATGGAGTTTCTATCAACACCTTTTCAACATATCGAGCAGGGCCATCGCCCAGAAGGAATCAGTAATTTGTCTGTTTTTCTTCGTACTTGGACTTTGGTCTTTTCTACATTAATTCGAAGGCCCAGTGATTCCAGGCCTTGCTTCCACACCTGAAATTTCTTCTCTAGTTCTGGAAGAGATTCAGCATCGGCGTATTAACTCCCAATAGCAACCAGTTTCAAATCTCTGTTATGACATGGAGGACTATAATAAATAAGAGTGGGGCTGAGAACCGATCCTTGGTCAACTCCTACCTGTACACTATATTCCTTGTTATACGCATTGCAGACTTTCACCTTACTGACAGCAACCTTGTACATGGATTGTAAAACTTCCACCTACTTATCGTAATTTAAAAGTTAGAAAATCGTAATTCAAAAGTTAGAATTAGTTATGGTGTTATTATCAACTGCGTTTGAAGGGATCAAAGTATGTTCGTATTTGTTAATTAGATGGTATTAAATGGTATAGTTACGCATGCGGTGAAGGGGAAAAGGATAAACAGACGTTTAGACTGTGGGAATATAAATGTAAGTGTTCGAAAGGTATGATAGGGAAGTTGGCATTGAAATAGAGATGAATGATGATAAATACATGCGCACGCGCGCACATACACGCTCACACACTCACACACAGATACACACACATAGGTAATGAAATAAATCTAAATATTGTAGAGCCTTAACCGTGAAAATGAAATATATATGAACGTAAATGTATTCATTCTTTGATTTCGTTCTTCAATAAATAAATAAAACACAACCTGGAAAGGTCCGTTAGAAGTTTTCAATTTTTGGTGAATCCTCCCAATAGATGACGTATCCAATCCTTTCCGACAAACAATAGTTTGTCGGCAATATTAATATTTTGTGTATAGGCATATCTGTATGTACGAGGGGAAATTCAAAAATTATCCGCATAACTTGCCATAACTTGCCTTTATTATTGTCACACTCCCTTTTGTGCAAGTGTGCTTATAATCGATACTTTTGTGGTTACGTGATCGAAGTTTGAGTCTGATCGCGCCATTTTACTTTCTGGTTTTACAGTATGAACATGACCGCTCTACTAGCAATGTGCGTCAAAGAAGAACAAAGGGCAGTGATCCGAGAGACGGTAATGGTGAATCTGTTCATCACTACCATCTCTCGAGGTTACTGAATCTTCTCGTCAGTGGTGGAGGTTGATAGGCGCCCTTCTCCCTCTCCGTGCGTCACCTTTCTCCTGCCACTTTTAAACTTCTACGTGGTAGTGCCCTATCCCTTTCATTGTGCTAAAAGATTCTGATGAACTTCAGCATCTGAAACATCTCCCAACCAAAGAAATCGGATTACTGCTCTTTGTCCTTCTTTGGTGCACATTGCTAGTGTAAAGCCAGAAAGAAAAAGGGTGCGATCAAGCTCAAACTTCGATCACATGACCACAATAATACCAACTATAAGCGCGCATGCGCAGAAGACAGTGTGACAATAATAAAGAAATGTTATGGCGAAAGTGCGGATAATTCTTGACATCCGCTCATACATGGTATATATAAAGCTACAGCAATGAGAAAATCAGGACTGGGTCTAAATGGTAATTATGTCGAATAACTATTTATTAGCTCAACCCATATGATGCAGTGTGATAAGTAAGTTTTCGTTGTAAATATTAAACTCATTTAGACAGTTTTACACAGTTTTACAGATAGGACTGAAAATACACGCTGGAAACTGAAAAATAAAGTTTCAACCAATGTTTATTGAGCTAAGATTCGGGTGCAATATATCATTTATAGGTCTTTTATAAGTAAAATCTTAAAAATAGCAACTAATAGAAAATAGTTTTGTCAATATTGTCACGTTTACTTCACACATGTACGAATTTGGAAATGTCAAAATTATTATTAAACTAGTGCAATAATATTCCTTTGCCTCTCACTTAGATATAATTAAATATTTTACTCTCAATAGAAGCTCCATACATTTTATTTGAAAAACATGCACGTATGGAGACAGTGCAATCAATATGAAATGGCACTTTTACTAATTAGTCGTCAAATTAAAAGCCTGATTTTATAGTCGTGAAATATTATTAGGACAATGCCTTATAAATTTGTTATTAGCTAAATGGAATTCTTTCAAAGACATACTTTAAGGAAGCTTCTGTGAAAATATTTCTCTTCAGATTCACGAAGAAAGTATCAAAATCTTTTCACAATAATTATAGTAACGTTTCTATGTAGCGATTAGAATATTCATTTTAGTTAGTTTGCTATTATTAAGTAATATCTATCGTGTACTTAAAATTAATAACCTATCTGTGGTCCATCTATATGCCCATTAGCTTTTCAATTAATATCTTTTGTGCAGTTTCTAATGTTATTTCTTTGACTCCCTTATTTTGATAGCTTGTCTTTTCTCAGTGCAATTTTCCTCTGCTTCATATGATACTACCTTTCATTATTATTGAAAACTGTTGCATTATGAGAACTTCCATTTTTTTTTCGAAAACATTTTTCGTTTATAGCACTGATTGGTCTACATAATAGCTTCTCTTTCAGTGTGTTGTTATCAGATTTTTTAAACTGCCCCCTCCCATTCCCCCATTTTGCTTTCCGTCTACATTCATATGTTGTATATTTCGTTTCTCGTCTGTTTTCAAGAGCCCAGTCTCTCTGTATCTCTCTATTTCTATTTCCTTTACGACTTTCTAATTCATCCTTTCTTTCTCTGTTAATTTGTATGTTCTTTATATTCCATTCCGTTCATGCTTTGTCAACATATCATCTCATGATTTCCCTATCCTATCGCATAGCTTGTATTAACTTTTGGTTTCTTTTATTATTTGTGATCCAAATATGCCTTGGCAGCTATCATTTTCCGTTGCATTCCTGCAATTATATAATTCTCAACGTGTTATTAGATACACTGAAATAATGTGTAATTGTGCCAAGGTATGCTTTTAATGAAATATAAAAATACGAGACATATCTACGGCTGTCAAACAGTAAACGGTAGTCTCTGACAGCATCTTAACTACTTCTCAACATGCGCACAAACACAATACTCCTTCCCGCTCTACTATACACACATTCTCATACACACAGATCTTTAATTCATCTCTTACCACGTTTTCGTTATAACCAATTAGTACTGTAGAGATTAATTCTACCTTTAATGGCAAGATACTTTAGAAATGGTAAATTAAAATTAGTAAAAAGAAATTAAAATACAAATAATATGTAATGTTAATATTTTCAAAATTTGTAAGTTAACACGAACTCTGTATTGGAATAGATATAACACAGGTGTGATTTTGATGTAATTAAGTCTTGTTTAATAAGAATAAATGTAAAATGTGATCAATGCACCATATCGATTTTTCTTGTTAAGGAGAACAATCAGTAGTTTGTTTCTGAAATTGTTTAAAAGTTGATATTCTATATCAGTTCGAATTTCATCTGGTTCTTCGTATCGCAAGGCAATAAAAAAGTCAATACTAAACCGTTTTTCAATCTGAAGTGTGACTCCCTCCTTTTACCTAGTTGTGTCTAATTATATATTCTCTTTATACCATTTTGCTACATTGAAACACGTGACCACTGCAACTCACAGTTACCTTTACCACTCAAATCAACATTTACTACTTATACAGCATATAGCTTATCATAGTTTTTCTTGCATTTGTGCATCGATGATAAGAGCTTGCTAGCATATTATTTACTCTGGCATATTTCACGTAAATTCATTGTTTATGCTCTTGCTGTGTTGTTTTCAGACATTAATGTCTTCCCATTGTCAATACAAAACTCTCTCTCTCTCTCTCTCTCTCTCTCTCTCTCTCTCTCTCTCTCTATCTATCTATCTATCTATCTATCTATCCATCTATCTATCTATCTCTCTATCTCTATCTCTCTCTCAAACAAAGAATAGATGAATACACAACGAATTAGTGGTCATATTTTCTGACCAGTGTAGTCCAGCATAACACGGGTTGGTTATAAGAAATGCATAGCTCCAGCGTGTAATAAGCGGGCAAAAGATGGTTAGCAGTAATTCTTTTGTCTGAGATGTGACATATGCATATTCACATTACAAGATGAAAGATACCATTACAGCTGTTTCAAAGATTCGACGTAGCATTGATGTTATAATGTATATCATGCAAACAGGTGTATAAGAGGCAATAATGCACAGCAAATAAAAAAAAATAATGTGTTCAACTTGCATAAAAGGTGATACGGGGACTATCTTCAAGCTAAAAAACATGAAATAGTTTCATCGGAAGGAAGAGTACATGAAAGAAAGAGAACGTGACCACATTGGAATAATTCTCGAGCACTTAATATTCCCATACCTTTCGCAGTTGCTTTTGGGTGCTCCAATTTTTGTACGAGGAATTGCGCAAGGTTGAATAGTGGAGTGCTCCAACTAATCTTGGTAGTTTCCTTTCCGTGTGTGAGTGGGTACTGCGTTTTACATGCTTTCTAAATTCGTATCTCTTAATTTAGTTATTAAGAGATTATGATATTCACATAATATTTCATATGTTATTAAAGATTTAATCCGTCTATTCTATGACATCCTCATCTTTGATGAGCTCTATCCTTTGTTCAGTTCTATATGTGTAATGTAAACTCCATTGTTTTTCTGTACATTATTGTGTTTTCGAGTCTTTATAGCTAATAATGAGCTCATTAATCGAGTATAGCTCATGAAAAACTGTTGCATTTAGTTTTGAAATTTACGCCATTATGGAAAACGAATTGTTTGGAGTTAACTGGTGAGTTTGTTTTCGTACATTAACCTCTATTTAGTGAGACATCTCTATTTCACTTTGTTTCTCTAATGGAAAATTTTGTTCTTTCCCTCCATGGAGAAGACGACACACTGAAGCTTGTTTAAGAGAGGTAGGTGGGAAAGAGTGAGGAACGTTATCAGAACGCAGTGAAAGAGTGCGTAAGCGGAACGAGTTATGTCACCGCTTTAAGAACAGAAAGCGTAAATGTCATCAACAATTTCGAAGATAAAGAGAAAATGGAAAATTTTAACAATGAAAATACTGACGTCACTAACAACAACAATAAGAACAACAGCAAAGACAATAGCCGCAAATTTGAAGACGAATTCAAAAGGAAAACGTTTCTCAAAGGAAACATTGAAGCCTCCCACCAACAGCAGCTACATCCGCAACAACTACAAAAACAACATATTTCAAGACAACAAAATATGAAAATTTTTAACAAAAAAAGCAATGACTCCATTGACCAACAACAAGAAGAAAACCAGCAACACATTTTCATCAAAATTATTCGACAGAGACGGGTAGAACACTTTTTCGACTATGATTTTGTGAAAGATTTCAGAAAATGCTTGGTGAAACCTAATCTCCTTACTCTAGCACCAAGCGAAAAAGGTCACATCACACAAAAAAATTGTGGTTTATATACTGCTTAACATGAAGGCTAAAAGGATTAAAACTCTGACCCCAGCACAGGCTGAAAAATACCTGAAAATGCCTGAAAGATGTCTGGAGTTTGGATTTCCAGTAGCAATGTGCCATAGTGAAGAAACTAGAAAAAAATGGCTTTACACACATGCTCTTCAGAACATACTTTAATTTCATCCTACATGGAAGACGAGTGAATAAAGTTACATTTACGAATATGACAGCATGACTTAACATCCAGTATTTCGGGATGACACTGGATGAATATGGTTATATATTCATCATGAAATCCACGCCGAACGAAAACCGGTCAATGATCAGGATGGAGGTGGAAATACTGCTCACAGTAGAACTTTAACAATATCTCTGATATCGTTTACATAGAAGGCTAGAGCCCAGAAAAGTGGTGATAGAGGGGACAAAGGCAAAATGTTATGCCTGTGAAATAACCACCCATTTAAAAGGCTTTCTGCCACCAGCTAAAGAAACCTAAATGACCACTGTGGTTAGCACCAAATTTACACCAGCACATATAGATCAATTGAGGACACCTACACGAAGATCCGTGTAACGACCGCATCCATAGTGAAGATATCCTTGCCACTCTCCTTTAACAGGGCAAGCAAAGTAGTTTTCCTTTGTCCTGGTATTTCTCAATATTTTCCATTTCTTTGGTATAGAGAATTGCAAAATCTATGATCTCGTACTATCTATTTATTTCGTCTCTTTAACAATGCCTGGTCTTCTTATTTAAATAGTATGGTCAGTCTAGTATGGTCCCACAAGAATTTTGTAATTCTCATTTTCTAGCACAGCTTTTGGTAGGTGTTCATACCACTTTACTGTTGTTTAGAAGCCACACACTCGGCTAACATCCCACTTCGCTCTTTTGCCTATACAATCATGTCTGCGCTTATACTCCTTCTGTGCTAGTATCTAGCAATCACTCAAAAGAGTGATTGATACTTTCATCTCCTTTCCTGTAGATTCTACATTTGGTGTTTGACTGAGGTTTGTTGATTTTTGCCTTTATCAGACTTGTTTTAGCTTACTCCTGAAAGCTATAATTAGTTGTTGTTTTTTTTGTCACCCGTTTCAAGTCCTGTCCGTCAACCAAAGCCAGCTGTCTTTACTTCCAACATTTTTGGTTTGTTGCATGAGCTGGTCATGCAAATTTCATTTTCCATTTGTTTATTCTGTTGTTCTTCCTTTTCTCTTTATGTTCTCCTACTTTCAGTCTCTTTTTGGGTATCCCTGGCTGTCCATAATACTTTCAGACCCAGTACGTAATATTAAAAGTGTCTTCTGCATTTAGTAATCCTCTGCCTCCTTCCTTTCTTGGTCGGTATTGCTTTTAGGGTGGAGTGCGTTGTGCATTGTGAGCAGCTTCCTAGTTTTTCTATTCAAGTTCTGTAGCTCGACTTTCAAAAAATGAGCTGAGTGTCTCAATATGGGCATAGCCCAAATTAGAAAGAATTAGTAGTAGAAACTGCTGCATCTGCAACAGTGGCGGCGGCGGTGGCGGCCGTGGCAGCAGCAGCAATAGCAGCAACATAAGCTGCAGTAGTTGCACCACCAAAATCTATAACATCATAAACATGAATGAGGGAAGATGTATAAAAATAAATCCGTTAAAATACAGGAAATATTTATGAGGAGGAAAGGAATTTTATGCCCTTCCAATAAAATGTGAATATGAACGTCACTGTAACTGTTGAGAGAAATAACAAGGTGTGCATTCGATGTTCGTCTTCGTATAATTATAGTGTTTGCTGTTGTTGGGAGGAGAAAGGGCCAGTTTAGTCTAACTTCAAATAGAATTCATTTTACATAGGAAAAGCAGTTATAGTTATACAGAATAATAAATTACATAAATACAATAGTAGAAATAGAACGAACGTCTAGAATATTAATTCTTTCTGGATTATCCTCAGGGCATTTTTTAAATATTTTTTCTCACTTTCAGCTTCCAAACTGTAAGGTAGATTAACACATAATTTATGTTGAATGCCTTTGCTTACAAAAATTACTTATTGATTCAGACAAGATATCTTAACATAAACAAACATACTAATGTAGGGAATGTATGCAGGGAATGTATGCTTGCTTGTTTTTTTAATGCTTCTTTATGTATGCTTTATTAGTATAATTGATACCTATCTGTATACACTATACACACACACACAAACACACACACACACACACACACACACACGCATATATATACACACAGATATGTATGATTGTATGTATGTGTGTATGTATGTATATATGAATGTATGTATGCATTATTTTGCGTTATATTTTCATATTTTGCATTCATGTGTTTCTAGAGCAAATCGCAATTTATCTTTTGATCATCACATTGTTGTGTCTTAGGAAACTGATCTACCGGATTTTCCGATAGAGTATCTCGAATTGAAATTTTTTTGTTTGTTATTGCTGTTGTTTAACTCCTGATCTATGATGAAATACATTTAAGATGTTATCGTCTCATTCAAAAGTAAGTAGAACTACATTATCCCATAGACCGTTCTTTTGTTAAAAACGGCAATATGTGACATGAAGGAAATTTTATTAATATTTCTAGCAGGTCGAGCAGGTTTTGCTCGTTCTAGGTTATCATTTGTGCGATTACAGTAGCATAATTGTTTATTAAGCAGTAGCAAACACCTTTAATACAACATCGTAGCTTCAATACTTTAAACTTCAGTATTATTTGACAAATTCCAGCCTAATATATCAAATTTCACATAAAAAATGTAGTATAGTTATCGTATATTGTTATCGTGCTCAAGTGCATGCAGAAGGCTTGACATATAATTGTAAGTACTGTGTTTAAGCACACAAGTATTGTAGCTTTATATTGTATGTGTGTTTTATAGTTTGTTTTGCGGAGTAATTCAGCTCGTAATGATGTTAAAGTTCGAACAGAAGGTAGTTGCTTAGGCTTGAGTAGCCTTGCCATCAGTTTATGTGCAATTCTTTGACCTGGTATACCGAATATATTACGTTTGTATAAGGTAGAAATTTATCTGGTACACTGTCTGATGCTTGGTTTTGACGTAGTGCTGTAAATTAATTTGTAATCCATTTTGGATGTCCTATGAATCTAGGTTAGTATATAAGTCGAGATTAGAGAGGATAGCGATGATGTATTTGTTCGTATGTGGATTTGTTTTTCCCTTTGTGCAAATTATACTAAAGAAATATTAATTTCCTACGTTATTAATACAAAATTGGATGCTTTGAGGTAGGAGTGTTAATCCACGATAATACATGTTTTACCATCAAGAGATGAAAAGCAACGTCGATCCCAGAGTGATTTGAACTCATAGTATAGCGGAAATGACCAAAAACTGAACATTCCAAAGAATATTAGTTTCAGTATACTGTTAAAGCAGTTGCGTGTTAAAATATTTTTGCATTATATGGAGATATTTGCGAAAAATCATTGTTTCCAAAGTTGTTTGTGGTTTATAAGAAAGTAGTGAGTGTCTAATAGAAATCGATTAGCCCATGGCAAATAGAATATATTGGTATCAGAATTCTTATGTTGTCTGTTAAAAATTCATCTATTTCATTTTACCACCATTCAAATGCGAATTTAGTTATTAAATTTTTGGAAATTATATTACGACTACTGAATAATATTGGTTTCGAATTTTGGCACAAGGTCAGCAACTTCGGATGAGGGCGACGCGATTACATCGACCACAGTACGCAAACGGTAATTATTTCATCGACCCTGAAAGCATGAAAAGTAAAGTCGATCTTAGCAGAATTTGAATCCAGAATATGAAGACGGACGAAATGCCGGTAAGTATTTTGCCCAGCGTGCTGATGCTTCTACCATCTCGCTGCCTTACACCCGCCTAGTAATATTGAAAGTAGCTTTCAAAAGTAAGATGTAACAAAAAAAAATAGAATGATTGATCATATTTAGACTACAAGTTATAGAGAATATAGGTATCAGTTTTATGTTTCTGAGTTTAATTTTACCAAGTCTAAATGGGATTTTGATCCCTTCGATGTTTCTCAACTCAGCTACACTAAGTACTAAGGTTATTATAATCATCTAATTTACTTTCAGCTTTGAACGTAATTAAAGATCAATTACTAGATCAATGATTTTCCGATTGCAAAAAGTACCGTCCATCGTTCCGTTCAGGATTTCATAGAAAAATACAGGTAAAAATTAAAACAGTATTATATGTAATATACTTATAAATATCAAGAACCACAGATAGCTGAGACGATATACTATGAGTCAAAGTGTATATGATATTTCGTGCCAAGTCAACTCTACTGCGATGTGCAACGACTAAGATATTTACACTTAATGCCTCTTGCCCTTTATTATAACTATTTACAGTTTTTTTTTTTTGAGTAGTGCAACGTGTTAATCTTTCGTTACTTTGCAGCGCTGAACTCAACTATATTAATGGAAACAACGTAGGAAGGAAGAGCCTCTGCCGAAGCCATCAATGAGTTCCTATGACCCGATATGTTACAAGACTCACCTATTCTGAAACATTATTATATAAAACATTTATATTCTGCTCTATATCACCAAATTTCAGATAATTGAAGCTGCGTGACAAAGAGCACGTAAAATGTACTTCACAAGATTAGTATTTAACGCAACTCACGAACAAGCCATGTGACAATTGAAATTAATTAAATTTATAGCTAAACTGTGGCATACAGAAAAAAAATTCAATGTGAAATTATTCCTGGTAATTCTATAAGTAATGCTTTTATACATGAGGATACAATGTGAGAGTGTGACATCAGAGATGAGTATTAAATGTGTTTGAAGTTGTTGTCAATACGATTGATACTACAACGTTGTCAATGCAAATGGATTGTTGAGGAATTTTATTGATAAGTTTCTTATAAAATCAAAGACGTGCGTGGTTTGCGGCTATCACCACTAGTGTGATCTAGGGTCTTTGTATGTTCACTTGAAAGAAAATCAAGTGATATATGATAAATAGACAACCATAATCAAGCTGTGCCTATCTCGGCAGTAGTTGCAATCATATACTATTTCTTTCTTTTTGTATTTCAGGAACAGCATTTCCTTATTTAAAGATGCGATGTGGAGGCTATTGGCTTTTCACCAAGAAAACAACTAGCTAGAGGTGAAACGAGATAAGATATATGATGATGGATAGATACATGAATAACAAATACTTTCTTAAAGATCAATTGAAACAGGGATGCAAAATAGTTGAGTACCTATAAGTCTATATGTTTGTATATGTGTAACAGCGAGTATGTCAGAGTAGTTGAGCGTATCTTTACATACACACACACACACACACACACACACACACACACACACACACACACACACACACGTATCACATGTTATATAGGTGAAATGGGCTGGATGAGTTGTAATTCTGAATTTAAGAGTAATGTTAATTCCTTAAAGAGGCAGTTGTTTCTTTTTTTTTCATAGTAGTATAAATGAGATTAAGTGATATACATGACTTTCTCAAAGATATTACTAATCTAAATAAAAGGAAATGAGTGCAACTAGAAATTAATGCTTGTCAAGAAAATTGCCTTTGCTGTCGGAAGTAGGAACGAATAAAGTAATTTCGGAATAAAACAGGTTTTTAGTAAGTATGGGAAGCGAAAAATGTCAGCGAAACGAAGTTAATTCAAAGTTACATGAGTAATAATTTCTGTGAGGAAGTTTTGAATTTCTTATTAAAAATAGATTTTCACAAAAGCCTTTTGTGAGATAGTTAAAGAAAAAGTTGCTGACGTATGAGGTAGTCTAACTCTGACTTGGAATCATAGGTATATTTTACGTTAACTACAGGTCTACTTTAATTCACAAGCACACATTCACATACATACCTACACATAGAGCATACGCATACACAACTGCGGACACATATATCCTATATGAGTATGTATGAGTGAATATTATTAAAACAGCGAGTGTGCTCAGTTTTATTTTAAAGTTTTCTCGAATTCTATCATATTTTATATTTTATATTTTATATTTTATATTTTATATTTTATTAGCAATGCGTCCCAGCGTTTCCCGGTTGTTATGATCGACAGCCATATTGTATCATTTGTTCCTTTCTTATGGGCAGAATTGGCTCAGCTGATATATTAGTGAACAGGATTACTGGCTTAATGGAAGCTATTGTTTGTCTAAAAGTTAAGTGGGGGAGGGCATCATTTGCATGGCTTTGCATTAAAGCGCTTTCTGTTCTTAAGAAGGATCATAAACTAAGTACTGTTTCATTGTATAAACAGGGGTTAATACGATTTTGCCCAGAAATCACGTTTTCAAAATTTTAATTTCCCCCCGTCCCCATCGCAATTTCTTAATTTGTAACTTTTTTATGAAGTTTTTTTTTAATACGCGTAGAAAAATAGATTACGAATCTGGAATATATATATATATATATATATATATATATATATATACTAAAGTTTTTTTGAAAGAAACACCCAATGCTCTTTCCCCCACCTACACCCATCATCTACCCGCTTCCAAAAAGCTAAAACCTCCCAATGTTTCACTTTCGTCTGTTTCACGCATGCGTAGAATTGTACTGAATTAGCAGACGTAAAAAATACCAGACTATCACCAGAAAACCCGACATGTTAGAAACAACAGGTAAACGACATTATGTCTTAAGAAACTTCCCGGCCTTCCAAAAAACTAAAAGTGAAACACTGGGAGGTTGTAGCTTTTTGAAAGTGGTGAGATGATGGGTGGATGTTTGGGAAGTAGATTTTAGTGTTTCTTTAAGAAAAAAAGGAAGAAGAAAATTCTTAAAGATTCGTACTCCCCGATTTCTTCTCCATGGATTACCAAGAAAAGTATTTGAATAAAAGTAAAAATGAAGAAATTGGGGTAGAAAATTAAGATATTGAGAACGTGTTCTTTGGGGACGAAATCCTAGTCTCCTGTATCGAAAACATTGGAATCGGAAGAAGTTTAAGAAAACAAAAAAGCATGGGGTAGCGCAAATGTCACCTTGGACATACTAGAAACAACAGGTAAAGGACAGAAGTTCTAGGAAAGCATACCTTTAAGTGTATATCGAAGATGAGGTTTTTAAATACGCTCATCACAAACACAAATTACAGAATAGAAAAAGGTTATTCCAATCGGATTTGAGCTGTAATTTTGCGCGTGCACACAGCAAGAAATAACATGATCCATACAGAAGTTTTACCTAGAGAGAGAGAGAGAGTGTGTGTGTGTGTGTGTGTGTGTGTGTATGTGTGTGTGTGTGAAATGAAGTTATTTTATGGCATTCTTTCGTCTGAAGCAAGAAAGTTGTCAACTCGATTATATGCGATCATACGATTGTTCGTTAATTTCCGTTATTTTTTGTTTTATTTCTTTATTCTTTGAAGGGAGCACAAACTGAAAAAGAGGAAAAGTGAAAAGGTGACATGTGCTTTAAAGTGAGAGCAGAGAATGAAAGATGTATGTACGCGTATATAAAATGAAAGCGTGTATGCGTGTGCGCGCGCGCGAGAGAGAGAGAGAGAGAGAGAGAGCGACAGACAGAAAGAAAGTGAGAGAAGGTGTGTGTTGTCATGTATGTATTTTTTGCATACAAATTATCTTTCATATACACGTACATAAACGCATATGCATACATCTATTTTTGCATGCATGCTTGCGTGTGCATGTGAGAAAGAGAGAATGAGTGACTGTATTTCCTGATAACATATAGAGAAATTGGTGTCTTTTAATGAAATTTTTTTGGTTGTGGCTTATTTTAATATAATATTTATGTGGACATTTTCCTAAACGTTTGTCTGAGTAGAATTCTACGCATGCGTGAAACATCGGACGAAGGTGATTAGAAGCAAATCGAAATATTACCCGAAAATGACCTCAAAACTGTGCGTCTCGACCTCGTTTCCGAGATTATTTTAGTAGTAAAAATTTGTTGTGCCGAAAATATAGGTTATTTGGTAGTTTTTATACTAGGTCATCCCATAAATAATGCGGTTTTTTTGTACTTTTATTTTCAAAATTATGATAAAGTTCTTAGTAAGAACTAATACTAATTTCTTATTACTAAGAGAACTTTTGAGTTAAGTCATAGTTGTAGTAACAGTCGTAGCTGTAGCAATCTCAAAAGTAAAAGCAGAGAATATGTCAATTCTAGGATTCTCACCTACTATATAACTGCTAGACTAACCGCCTGCAATAAATACCTCATTCTAAAGATAAAGTGAAGTTCAAGAAATGTCAATAAATTTTAGGAGTTTTACCGTTTCCAACTCAACATACTGGACTAGTAAGAAAGCAAGACATTTTCTAAATAAAAGAGACACTTAGGCATTGGGGAATTCCTAATATTGCATGATTAAGCAAAAGTTTGCTTCCTATTTATATACATGGGAAACAGACTTTTGTTATTACTGTGGCTTACTTATATATAAGCGTATGCGTGTGTGTTGTGTGATTGTATGTGCATATATGTGTGTGAGCATGTGTGAACATGACTGCGCTTATCCCACCAGAAGTGACGGAAAAGCCGAGGTAGTAGGTGATACCAATTTAGTAAACACATACACACACACGCACATGCACGCGCGCGCATCGTGTCTCGAAGATTCTTCAAACTGTTTGCATTTATTTTCTTCCAAGATTTTGTCACCAACTATTAAAGTATGGTGATGTATTGAGCGATTGAAAGAGAAGAGAGAACATGTTTATCTGTAACGAAATACAACTGATTTTAAGGGAAACAAGACAATGACTTATTTGCCTAATTCCTACTTCAAAAACATTTTACAAATGGGCAAATATTCTGCTCTATGGAAACCCATGGTATTTGTTTGAATATCGATTTCATGTAAATGTGAACGTTTCTCCTGCTTTCCGTACTTTTACTGATATAGTTCAAGTGACAGTTATATTTCTATTCCACATTCATAGTATACTCGGAAAATATATATTAAAAAAACGTCTAAATTAGACGGAAGCCTTTTCTTTATCTATATCTCACTTTAGATTTTGATCTTGCTTTGCTAACAATAAATCTACTTATCTATGCTTTATTTCTTTTTACCACTTCCTTCTTCGTAATCACCCCACACCAAAACAATAATAATTTCCTTTCACACTTATTGTAATTTATGTGCTGTCAGGTACATTTTTATATTAAATTAAAACACCGTCAGCTACATCCTTTTTGGCGTTTATGCTATTTCTGTTAAATGAACATAAAATATATTACTGACTTAGTCTGCTATGAAGAAAGTATATGTGACTCATGTTCCTATCGTATTTCCACTTAAGATTCCACCAAAATTAGAAAATATCTCTCTACAACAAAATTAGGTTAAATACTACACATGAAATACATAGAAGAAATGTGTCTTATGCTTCCTAAAATAGTATTAATTTACAAACATTGCGTTATTTGTAGAAATTATACAAAACACACACACAGAGGATGTATGTATGTGTATATATATATATATATATATATATATATATATATATATATATATATATATATATATATATATACACGTATATATATATATATATATATATATATATATATATATATATATATATATATATATATATAAGTTCAAGACCGTAGGCTCGAAACGTAAAAGACTTATATATATATCATATATATATTATATATATATTATATATACATATGTAGTCACTACTTTTATGTTCGTCAATTGCAACATATGTTTCTTAATTTCTCAGCAAGTTCGACATCAAATGACTAGAAATGGTGGTGGAGTACCTTCGAATATCAGATAACAGCATAAGAGCTCTGATATCAACCTTTCTAACTTGCAAGAAGGTCTGTTACGTGTTTATGTTGAACATGATCGTTAAAATGGTAGGAAATAAATTACTTCCATTGACATACATTTCTCGCTAAAAATTGATTTAGACTTCGAAAACCTAAAGCAATATCAAAAACGAGCATGCTGACGACACATGAAGGAGACGTGTTGAACAACCCTGAAAGGCTTTGCATGGCGAATATTTCTTTAAGGTGGTTACCCCATATATATATTTGAAAACTAACTTTGGCCTATAAAAACAAATCCGTCCTACATATGGCCAAGAAGCATGAAACAAGAGCATGAAACAGCCTTAATATTTATTGAAATATCCCCAACTTCTAAAATACGGATAACAAATGTCACCAACGTGCAGTACTTTCACAAAACATATTAGATCGTATTAATATATCCTACAATATTTCAGACAAAATGAACTTTGAGATACAATAACTCTGCTTGAAATTTGTAGATAAAAATTTGAAGCACCCATTTCAGCTGTTTTAAATAAGAGTTATATGGTACTCATATGAATCTCGACAGGTCACTAGAAAATTGTTGGTTATTTCAAGAGAAATCTTTTTATTGCTATCGGCCCGCATCTCGCAGATCCTTATAAGTGTTTGAAGTGAATGTGTTTTGAGTGGACAATTCTGTGTTGTACGGTTCTTGGTGTTGTCGTTACTCCTTGTGATGCTCCTTGTTTTAAGCCGGCTGTAACAGAGAGAGGGGTCTCTTGATTCGTGGCAATGAGAATGGTAGAATCTTATTTGTTACCTATGACATTTGCTTGGTGGTACCTTACAACTGACTAGCTCCCGTGATATGTTCTTTTTGACGCTTTTGTTCTTTACGATTTTTTGGTAGAAATGAGAACTGAAACTGAAATATTTAAAAAATTGATCTTGCTGTCTTGTCTTAGTAGGTCGTACACCTTCCAAAATTTTCAATAAAGGGCCTTAATAGAAATATAGGGAAAATGAAAATTACTTCTTTCAGTCACACTTGTAAAATATCAAGATGTATTGCTCTTTTTACTTTTTTACTCTTTTACACATTTCCTCCATGCTCCATGCATATCACAGCTGAATCAGCTGCGATATGCTAAATAGCAACAACAACAATAATAGATGAAGATATGATGATTTCTTTTATCGATCTCAAAAGCCCAAGATTTTGGGAGCAGTTAAAAGGCAGAATGAAGAAATGCTATAGCTACAGAATTTATCCTAAACAGGTAATAATCCACTGTAGTGTTTCCAGACAAATCATCTTTTAAAATTGTCTATAATATTTAAGTTCTCTGCAAGGGCTACGCAGACAGTTAGTGTCGATACCCAGAATCGATCCCAAACCACTGAGCATTTATCCTCCATTTACCATGACAGAATTCAATTTTGAATTTCCTCAGGCCACATAGACCTTTATCAATATTTCTGAAACCATTTTTAACGTATACAATAATTCCTCAACTATCTCAGGTGTTACCTACTAAAAAAAACCGCGAAGCAGAAACAGTACTGTATTGTATATTTATTATTATTATTATTATTGTTATTATTATTATTATTATTATTATTATTATTATTATTATTATTATTATTATTATTATTATTATTTTATTATAAATGCAAAACAACACTACGGAGGAATCGGCGTAAGGTTAAATGATAAACCGCGATAGGTGAACCGCGATATGGCGAAAGATTACTGTAAATCGCTTTGATTCTTATTTTACTCTACTGGTCCCCAATAGTCATTCAATGTTTCAAAAAATCCCGTTATATTTCTATAACAAAACATTAAGAATTGTATAAGAAGAATTGTTATAATATTTTGTGTTGTAGAAGTATAACCGATTTACTGCACGTAAATTTTAACGACAAAATCTTATATGGGCTTCCAAGTGTGATGCTGACTCCGGCTGAAATCCAATGGTCAAGCTGAAAAAATGTAATGCAAGAATTCTAAACTTTCACTTCATATGATCTTTGATAAGATTTTCAATTTACACAAAAATGAAAGTAAACTACACCTAGAACGCTTATTGTCCGTAATTATCAGGAATTTTATGAGTAGCACACGTTTATCGTGTGAAATGAAAGTTTCACTGTGTCTGAATACTCACTATGCCATACATTATTATGCATGTTTTAAAATGTTGTTTAATGTCAGCATTTTATTTTAAAGTATCCAATTTTGGATTAGGGTTTGTTATATCATGAATATTGAATGAACGAATTCTCTTCAATCCTCTGTATTAAGCTGCTTTCAACTCTTTATTGTATAGACAGCACAATACTAAACATAAAGCACGGTAATTATAACGGCGTGATTATATTGAAAGAAAACCCATGCTTATGCAATTGTCTGCTCTTTGCTTGTTAATTTGTTCCCAACTTTGTTTGTATCAGTTATGTCTTTTGACAGGGCTATTATGCTTTAGCATAAAAGTAGCTGCTTTCCATTTAAGTTTGTAAGGCAATTTAAATTTCGTATGAGAAGCGGTTACAGAAGGTCCCTGTTGAACAGAGTATTATTAAAGAGTTTTATTGAGAAAAATTCGTGAACGTAAAAATATTGTAATAAATGAATTTTAAAGGCAGAAAAGCAAGTCTCTATAAAATTATATTTTAATGTTCCATAAAGTTTATCCAACTCTCTTTGCAGCAAACGGGTTACTGTGCTTAATAGGGCGAATGCAAATTTTGTGACGTTTCTTTTCTGTGTATATGTGTGTGCGTAAATTACATAAAACAAAATTCAGTAGTTTTAATTTCTAAATATTTCTTAGTGTGCTTATGTTTGTGTGCTAGTGTATGTTGTGTGTGTGTGTGTGTGTGTGTGTGTGTGTGTGTGTGTGTGTGTGTGTTTGTGTGTGTGTGTGTGTGTGTGTGTGTGCGCGTGCGTGTGCGTGTGGTAAACTAATGTCGTAGATTTTCGTTAAATACTTGAGGTGATTACCTGAGTAGCTCATGAATAGAATTACTGGTTCTGTAATAAGAGACTGTGAAAAATACATGAATTTATACTTTGACCATTTATTAAGTATTCCAAGCCTTGGACGGCGGGTGACATATATGTATATGTACATAATCATACATATATGTATATACATGTGTGTGTGTGTTTGTGTGTGTTTCAGTGTATGTATGTTAGTGTGTGTGTGTGTGTGTGTGTGTGTGTGTGTGCGCGCATGCGTGTATATGATTATGTAGGTATACATGTTATATATATGTATATATGTGTACATTTTACATTAGTTCGTCGGTCGTTTCCAATGATCACCCCGGCTGTGGCCGATCAGTCTTCTGCGTACTCGAGAGGTTGTGCCGAAGGTCGGGCACTGGTGGTCTACTGCGACTGAAAGCAAGAAATTTGTTCTAGACTTGCTAAGTCCACGTTTTCTTTATGCCCACTGAAGTCATTTTTTGTTCGTAGGAGGTAGCACCTTTGATGGTGCAGTTTCGTCAGGCAGGGCGGTCTAGTACTTACATTTCCCAAGTGTCGAGGTCGACCTCAAAGCTCTTCAGTGAGGCTTTGAGTGTATTCTTGAAGCGCTTCTTCATTCTATCTTATATGAGTTTGCCTTCCGTCAGTTCGCTGTAAAACAGCCTCTTGTGGAGTCGCATATCAGACATTCGAACACGGTGACCTGCCCACCTAACTCACGCTCTCCTTAGCAGTGTGTCAATGCTTGACAGATCAACTAGAGAGAGGACCTCCGTGTCTGGGACTTTGTCTTTTAAGATTATTTCCACCAGCTTTCTTTGGCAGATCATGAAGAAGCCGTTTATCTTTTTGGTGTGAAGTTCGTAAACCGTCCGAATCACGCGGGCGTACAGTAGTGTAGGCGGTATAACTGCTCCTTTCGTATTCAACGTGGTGATGAGCCTAACGCCTCTCCCCTCCCACACTGATTCACGTAGCCTTTCAAATGCTGAACTTTCTTTGACGATGAGCGTGTCGTCATCAGCATCAATGTTCACATTTCTGGAGAGCGTGCATTCGAGGTATGTGAATTTATCAACAACCTTCAGAGTCTTACTGTCGACAGATAATCGGTCCCACATACGGCTTCTGCGGGACAGGCTGGTGCATAACTTCTGTCTTCTGGGTAGTGACTGTGAAGCCAAAGTTGTTGCAGGTGGTGGAAAAGTAGTTCCTGTTCTGCTGCATCTGGACCTCCGTGATGGTGTTGAATGCCCCGTCGTCTGTGAACAGGAAGTCGCACGCTAAGTCTTCTTCCACCTTGGTCTTGATTTGTGGCTTCTGCAGATTGAAGAGTTTGCTATCAGTCCTGAATCTGATTTTGATTCTGGTTTCATCGTCGTTGTGGAAGGCGTCCGAAAGTATGGCCGAGAAGATCATGCTGAACAACACAGGTGCGAACACACAGTCCTGTTTCACTGCATTAGTGATTGGGAATGCGTCAGAAGAATCTCCACTGGCCAGCAGTCGAGCGAGCATGCCGTCGTGAAACTGATGCACCATACGGAAGAATTTTTTCCGGGCAGCTGAAATTTCCCATGATCTTCCAAAGCCACTCACGACTGACGGTTTCAAAGGCCTTGATTAAGTCTACAAACGTCCTGTATAGATCCCTGTTCTGTTCCTGTCACTTCTCCTGAAGTTGGCGTGCAAGAAAAAATCATGCCCAACAGCCTTCTTCGAAGCTTTGCTGTCTCTTGCAGATATCTGTCTTCTATGTGCTGAGCGAGGTGGTTATAGAGTATCTTGTCTGTGATGACAAGCAGAGAAATTCCTCGGTGGTTGTCACAGGACTGCCTGTTTTTCTTTCTGCTGGAGGTTCAGTCAGAGAACTGTTTTACCGATTTGGCACCCGCATTCATGCAACCCTTTCTCGCCGAAGATTAAAAAGGGACCAGATAATACTTCGCTTATACGTGTCTAGGTCTTATATTTGTTAGTCACAGTTTTCTAACTACAATGATTTCACTCGTATACTTCGCTTCTGTATTTTCCCACTACATTTTTTTAACCATGATTCTCCCTTCGCTGACATTCACACGTCAACCAGCATATATATTATCTTAATGTCTATTGCATAGTGATATTAATAGTATCTATGTCACTTTTTGCTAATACTGATATTAATAGCAGCAATATTACCGCCATCAATAAAATTATGGTATTTATTTACACGACTAATCATTACGTTTTAATTGATCGTAGTGCTATCCATGAATACAGAGAGTGAGGCGAAAATATAAATGATCATGAAATGGATTTATTTTAATGGATTTTATTTTAAATTTTGTTGAATCTTTTATTTATTTTCACAAATATGCGTTATTTTCCTCAACTCCTGGCAATAAAGTGTAACATTTGCAGTGAAATGTATTTAGGCTTTCAATATTTGAATTTTACTTAACAGAAACCTGGCTTGCCTAGAGCAATGAAAAAAGTCATGAATTATTCTAAAAGTAACTTGAATTTGAGCTGTAAAAGAAATTTCACATTTCCATACAAATATATTCTGACAAAGAATATATATTATTAAAGAGTTTCTGATAATGCATAATCGGGAAGCAGAATGAATAATTTTGAGTGCCAGAAGGGTCGAAAACACTCCGGAAATATACTATAAAATACATTTTATAATACTTCGTCAATGCGACGCTGTTGCATCATATCAGTATTCAACAGTATGATGATAATTATAAATCAAATACTACATTATGAAATCTATATATTCAAAACTATCCCTATCAGGTTCATAAGCTGTTAAACAAATCCTTTTGCTTGCTTTAGTCACTGGACGGCAGCCATGCTTGGGCACCGCATTGGCTGCTAAGTGGTTGAGACACAAATATAATAAAGGTCTCCACCCCTCATATATATGCTTCATATTCGTCTTATAATGGCAATATGAACATGCTAAGTATAATTATTTACAAACTGAATGACAAAATTATATCTAATCCTAGAATTAATTCTTTCGAGAACAAGAAATGACCTAAGAACCTAATCACCGTAAAACACAAAAACAAAAGAAAAACAAAGAATACCAAACCAAATCCTTTCTTATTATAGGCACAAGGCCTGAAATTTGGGGCGAGTTTGAACACAGAACGTAAAGCGGTCAGAAATGCCCTTAAGCAGTTTGACCGGTGTGTTAACGATTCAGCCAGCACGCCACCAAACCAAATCAATGGATAATAGCGGCCGGTAGAGTCATAGCAAGTGTACGAAATACTATTTAAAACAACCGAGAAATTTCCCGCATCAGTGTTTAACGAACATCATCGTGATTTCAACACCAAAGCAGGATCATTTCTTCTGTTGATGTCAAGCAGACTGGGAAAACAATCAAACGTTGTTAGAGAAAATACAAATAAAAAAGTCTGTACTTGGACCGCGAATTAGGAACATGCATATCAACACATACGACGGAAATTAAAATATACAAATAAAAACATATAACTAGCTAATACATACAAACACACGCCCGCACATAAGTATATATTAGGAATAAACTGTTTATTAATAACTATAACAATAAAAAAATGCAACTCGATTCGGAAAATGACGTATAATGAGGCTACACCATCAGCATAAGTCATTGATATCATTATCATCAAAAACCATTATTTTCGCCTTCTTTCTTCCAGGGCTTGGGTGTGAAAAGTATGCTACCCCTGACAGGAAATCGCAGAGGCAAATGAAGGCGCAATACAGACGTGAAGATTATTATCCAATGACAAAAGGAAAGACAAGAGACTATTTGGATAATGCTTCCTAAGTAACCCAAGCAAACAATCTAATCAATAAATCCATCTTCTTAAGATTAACGCACGAGCAATAAAATGTCAAAATAAGCTTCAAGTTTGCAACTCAATTGTAAGTTTCAAATAACACCGAATTTACTCAAAATATCACTGTAAAGCTGAAGTACAATTAAATTGCCAAATTAAATTTTTAGCTTTCAAGCCTTGTTTAATTACACACCTAAAATATTATTAGTAACCTCAAATAGTAATTCCTAACCATTAGTTGTTTTCCCAAACCTTATTTCTTGTGCTGTAAACACGTTATAATGTAGCCTGCTAAGCGGGCAACTTTCAGCGTAAGGAGTCACTACCACTTGGAATTTAAATTCACAAGCGTTACTATGCAAATTAACAACTAATAGATTTGTTACAAATCTTAACTGAATTAATCTTATTAACATTATTATCACACCCGATAGCCTCCAAATTCCTAAAGTAAATTCCAGATAATATAATTCGAAAGAAACAATGACTTGGAATGAAAATATCTTCTATATATCTATAACAGCTACGAAGCTGTCAAACAAGACCTACTTTCTTTCTTTTTCGTAAATCCCTAAGAAAGTTTAATTGACAAAATGTTATGTATAACTCAGCCAACAAAGGATAAAAATTACTCCCACGAGAATGCTTCTAACGCGTCCTGAGTACTTTACTCAAATAAAACGTATACATTATCTAAAGCTTAACTCTTTTAACTTATTTTTTATACAAGTAAACTCAGAGTACCATGTATCAGATATAAAACCTTCTCCATTCTTCATCGAAATATATTCATATTTGCCGCCATACACTGAATCTATTCATTTAAACATTTCCCTTCTATCATTATTAAGCCTAAATAAGTAGAGTAGAAGGATCAAATGCATACATCGTCTAAATTACCTTCATATCCCTAAATTTATCCAAAAATTTAATGCAAGACCTAATGCTCTGTAATAAACTTACCCATGTACAACGGACTTCAACACAGTTTGAATCTAACAAATTAACTAACAAGGTATTGATCGACCCTGAGCTCTACTAGAAGGCGCTTGCCCAAAGTGCCGTCAAAGGAGTGAATCTGAAACCACATTGTCGCAAAATTAACTTAGAGCGTCAAATAGCACATGTACTTTCTTAATGTGTATTACACAGAGATATCATTAACAGTAATGCCACTTTTCAACAACATTGATATTAATAGCGTAATATTCATTACTATGCTCATTTGAAACCTCGATGAAACTGTTTTCTATCGTTTTAATAAACCCTTATACAAAATACAAATACAAAAGAAATTAACATTTCAATGGGGAATCGTAGTATCAATCATGATACACTTTCAGCAATACTTAAGAAATGCTAATTAGAGCTGATGCTGTCCAAAATAAACTTAGAGGCAGAGGATAACACAACAAATAAAAACTTATGCAACTGTTTGCAAGGAATAAGCGATTAAGAGAGTGTAATCGTATGTGTTTGATAGAGAGATGATATGACCATTTTCAGCGAGATACATATATTATTTTCTGGAGGCATGTGTTTATATTAACTCGTTATTAAAAAAATGGTTTGATTCGATTGCAGAATAGAGTCTAAAATATTTTAAGAGGGAATTATGAAGAGAAAGAGAAATGGAGGGGACAAAAATAAGTGGCACACCGAGCCAACAAGGAAGCCTCTTTAGAGTCACTCGAAGTGCTAGGAATAGTAGTCAACTTTGCCTCATATTATACTGTACTAACTAGAAAACGAACGGCACATTGAATGATGTAGTACAAGATACAGTATGTCTATAACAACAGTACAAAGAATGTGAAATATGGTAGAGACCCGTAACAAACGTATAAGGAGAATGATAATCTGTCTTATATTAAATACGCATAAGAGTATAATAAGCATAATCTACAGAAAAAAAGAAACATATATATATCCAAAGAAACACACATGACCTTGTATATCTGCAGATTACAATGTTAAATATAAAAATACAATCTTTGGGATTAAGAAAAAAATCAGGAATATTTATTTTTTAATATTAAAATAAGCTGTAACCATCGTCGTATTAGACTGAAATATCGATATGTTGTTTGTAAGCTTGTATTAAACTCAGCTTTTCTATCAAGCTTTTCTGTTATCTGTATACAGACGTACGTGTAGACACGCACCTGACAGGCACACATACGTGCAGATATATATATACATGTATACTTACGTACATACATACATACATACATACATACACACACACACACACAGCATATATATATATATATGTATATATTGCATTTATAGGATCTTTTTTAAAACGGGGGCCACATTTTTCATTAATGAAACACTTTGAAACTTGGAACACTGGTAGAATGTGTCATATAAAACATCTTTTTCTCTTAGTCTTCTTAAAAAAAAAAAGAAATCCCTAAGTTATTCCATGTTAAAGTTGTATTTCTGTAATTTCAACCAATCACTGACGTCCAATCAGCCGATATACATTAAGTGCCGACTACATAAACAAACGATTCTGAAACAATTCTATCGGTGATAGGGTTAGGGTTAGGGTTAGGGTTAGGGTAAAACAGCAAATTTAAAAAGAAAAAAGCAAATAAAACGAAGAAAAAAAAGAAAATGAAAAAAGCAAATTTAAAATGAAAAAAGCAAATAAAACGAAGTTATGGCTTAATCAGCCAAAGGAGTAAATGTAAACAGCTGAATACTTGTCAGTGATTGGCTGAAATTATCGAAATAAGACAATTTTTTACATGAAATAAATTCGAATACAAAAATATTTTTCTGTTCTATAACACAAAATAGATAAGTATACGAAGTTTGAAAGTCTTTCCGTACCAAAAACACTACGTAAAACATTAATGAAAAATGTGGCCCCCGTTTTAAAAAAGATCCCATTCATATGTGTGTAATACATGGACACACATACACACACTAACTCATGTATATATGTAGAATGAATTTAGGTATTATACGCATTCATATGTGTGCATACATTCACTTATATAACTATATACGTATTACAAATATGCTATATATTGATATTGAAAGTGAATACACAGGACGATATAGATATATGCAAATACGTTATATTTTGTGAAATAAAACTCAATTTATATATATATATATATATATATATATATATATATATATATATATATATATATATATATATATATATATATATATATATGGGAGAATATACAAATAATAACAACAGACGAGGACAGGTGGTGTAAATAACAAAAGTATATATTAGTATGACGCTCGGGAATACGGAAAGTCTTTCACGTTTCGAGCTACGCTCTTCAACAGAAAGAATACGGAGACAAGGAGAGACGGTAGGTGAAGGAAAGTAAGGTAAAAAAGGATGATAAAGGAGGTTTACAAAAGTGGAAAAGTTCAAAAGTTATTTAGACGTCGTGGTATATTGAAGCGATTTCCAATCAGAAGATGGGTCCAGTGTAATCCGTGGGTAGGAGAGGTGCAGACGGAGGGTATAAAGTTCAGAATCAAACAGTCCAGATCCAGAAGGAAAGAAGGTAGAATCCAAAAGTTGGTAGTGTGTGATGAGAGGAGACAGGATTAGCTGGTGCGACCACGTGAGCGTGTATTATATGTGGGAGAATATATAAATAATAACAACAGACGAGGACAGGTGGTGTAAATAACAAAAGTATATATTAGTATGACGCTCGGGAATACGGAAAGTCTTTGACGTTTCGAGCTACGCTCTTCAACAGAAAGAATACGGAGACAAGGAGAGACGATATATATATATATATATATATATATATATATATATATATATATATATATATATATATATATATATATATATATATATATATATATATATATATATATATATATATATATATATATGTGTGTGTGTGTGTATGTATGTATATATATAAATGTAATTTATTATTGTATAAACACACACATAACATTTACGCACGTTCGTAATCATACATGCACACACACGCACATAGACACACAGAAATATAAGCATATATATATATATATATATATATATATATATATATATATATATATATATATATATATATATATATATATATATATATATATATATATTATTAAATATATTTAAAGGGAATAATTAATAGATTTTTCCCTTATTAGGTTTTTCACGCTAACTACTTGACAAATTCTTATAAAGATTTAACCTATTTTTAAATTGTATATATATATATATATATATATATATATATATATATAAACAAATAGTAAATGAGTATATGCATATATACGTACAGGTATGTGCATACCGACATCCACCTGTGTGTATAGGTGCATATCTGGGTACAGGACATTGCAAACAAACGTAGACGAGAACACACGAGCCACATAGAGAACATTCTACTTCATCAGCTACCCACGTTTTAACACCGGCGTTTCGACGAGCTTAGGCAGGACGCATCGCTAAAACGGCTCGTTCCATGGATCGCAGATTAAATTTGTATACGCAAATTAAATCTAGCCATGGAGGAATGTAGTGACGGACAAAAAACAAGACAGGAAAACAAACAGAAAAGGCTTTACGGCCAGACGAGAAAAATTATGTGTGTATGAACGCGATGAGGCACGGACCCGAGAGGGACAAAGTGGTGCGTGCGTTGCTTGGCGAAAGCCAAGGAAGGAAAGGATTATTGACCGGAAGCATGTGACCATGCCGGTGTAAAGGGAAGAGAGAGAGTGGTAGAGGGAGAAACAGAGGGAGGAAGTAGAAGAATAGGTGAGCAACGAGAGGAAAAGAGAAAGAGAGGAAATACGAGGGGGAAAAAGAGATACGTAGTAGTAACAGAGGAAGAACGAGAGGGGTAAAGCGAGATACGTAGTAGTACAGAGGAAGAACGAGGGGGGAGAGAAAGAGATAGAGTAGCGTCGGAGGATATGAGTTTACGAAAACTACTTACATTTGGAAGACGCTGCGTTCAATCATGTAAAAACAAATAGTAAATGAGTATATGCATATATACGTACAGGTATGTGCATACCGACATCCACCTGTATATATATATATATATATATATATATATATATATATATATATATATATATATATATATACATACATATTTCTCCCATTTTTCTATTCCTCTGTAAATATATATCTATATTTGGGTCAGTAGAGTTATTTGGCACAATGTATTTATTCTTGAGAAATTCTAATTGTTAATTCTTACCTGTATTCACCTGATGAAAACGATTTTTCTTCCATGATGTAACACTTCTATTCATCAATAAAGACTCGTCTGAAACAGATGTAGTGAACCACAACCCATCTGTTGTTATGTGTGATTGTGTTTGTGCATGTTTGTGTATGTGTCTGTATGTGTGTCTGTGTATGGGTGTAGTATATATGCTTGTATGTATGCATATATATAAATATGCAGAGAGATAGAGAAATAGACATAGATAGGTGCAGAGATATGGACATGTGTGTGTGCGTTTGTGAGTGTTTGAGTGTGCGTGTGTATGTAAATACACATACAAGAAGATAAAAGGAAGGAAAGATCTATGCTCATGCATCTTTACATACATACTTATACTGAGGAAGTATGTGTATATGTAAGTTTTCCACACATATTATTGCAACTCATATGTTCGTCCTTTGATCACTCTCACTGCATTTCTCATGGAAAAAGAAACAAGATTATTTTAATATGAGAGAAACAAAGTATATCTGTATTCAGAAGTACTATCTTTCATTCTTTTTTTCTACTGCGATAGAGATATACGAGATACTGTCTGCTCCTGAGGCATGATATAGTTGAGGTACAAAGACTATTAACAATGCTCCTTAGCAGTGAAGATGTGTAAGACAACCCCAAAATTCTCCATCTGAGATTTTTAAGTGAAGATATGCACACACCTGAGTGTATGCAACGACAGTTAGCCAACATACCAACTCAGCCACATATTTACAAACACCAGGAACTCTCTCAAGAAGAACTTAAATAAAACACAAAAGATCACACACACACGCTCGCGCGCGAGCACATACGTATGCATACATGCATACATCCATACATACATATATACGTACATACATATATAGTAAATACATATATACATATATATATATATATATATATATATATATATATATATATATATATATATATATATATATATATATGTGTGTGTGTGTTAGCTCCTGATTACTCAAGTGTCTTGGTTAATTGTGTTCTTGATTAAAAGGTACATTTGACAGACTGTTTTCAATTGCTTATCAATTTCTCGTGCACCGTCAAACAAAATAGGGAACATATCATACACTTATATTAAGGTGATATATATATATATATGCGCACGTGAAAAAGTATACATTCGGCTTTATTAATTTTATACAATTGTAATTTGAAATATTCAGTATCTAAGAGAGTTATAAAGATTAACTAAAAGTGATATATTACCGTTTACTTTGTAAAGTGATAATATTTCGTTATAAACTAACTAGCCTCTTAAAAGCAGAAATCTCGTCTATGCCCTAGACGAGCTATAACATCATCCTTCTTTGAAAGTCAATATAATAATTTAAAATTTTCCATACATGAAAAGTTGAAGCTATATAAAATATCATTTCAAAACTATTCAATTTAAAATGTATATTTTTGTTTTCGATTGTGACCATATATTCTGTCTATAAGATAGAATACCATGTAATATATATATATTGTATTATTTCTAATGCGCAAAGATATTTTTATAAATGGGTTGAAAGCTTATTAATTTTGAAATCCATTTAACAAAGCTCAAACATTTCAAGAAGTTTACTATCTGAATTGTTATTTCTCATTCCTGCCAAGTAGAAAGACTATTGATGTTTGGAAAGAAGAGAAAAAGAAAAAATGGAAAGGAAGACAAAAGATCATTTAAGAAAGTAAATGAAATTCTTTTTTCCCCAGACATATGATACAATCTTAGCTTATCTCCTCTCGTCCTCAAAGTGATATTCAAGGATGTTTCAAGAAACGACACACTATTAAAGGAAGATTTAATTATGAATTTAAAAGAAAAAGTTAGAGATAATTGCATAGTACCCACCACCCATCACGAAAAACAACAACAAATAAAACAATAAAGATTGTATAGTTGAATCAAGTCAGGTGTTATGCTGAATAAATAAATGGTAAATAAAAATGAAAAATAAGATGTAAAAGAAAAGAAAACGTGGATTAGGAAAGTCTTATCGTGCAATCTTAATAGGAAGTATAATATGAGAGAAATTAGCACGCCAACAAGTAGACACAGAACCGCTTTGAAGAGACAGAACTAACATTTAATGTAAAATCGATAACAAGAAAGGAAATTCATCCCAACTGGCGATAGTTGATATCCTTCAAAGGTAAGAGTTCATAGATATTTACATACGGTGTAAATAAATGTTGAGAATAGTACTAACTCACACTTAGACATTTAGTTGAACATAGCAAACACGCATACAAATATGAATATATGCGCGCGCATGTATATGTGTTAGTTCATTTATGTCTGCACATGACTTAGCGTCATATATCTACAAATTATACTCAAATATATATATACATATGTGTGTGTATGGTATTTACATACGTATTTATATGCATGTAAACACTAACACATACATACATACATACATACATACATACATACATACATACATACATACATCCATACATACATACCTCTTGTATAATATATTCACTGGGCTACCAAATGCAAGAAATAAAATGAAAGTAAACATCAATTCACAGCGTAACTTACAGATATTTATTGTAAACACGTTAAGCAGTCGATTACTCCATTTATCTTTCGATTCTTACGTGTTTATCTAAAGTTGTGTTCGCCAAGTAACCACTACTTAGTAAATATTTTTACCGTGCGTCTATCTATTTTTCGCGCTCTATATTTAAACTACAATACAGCCTTCGAATTTTGAATATTTAGTCTGATTGTCTGACATGCTGTATAAAATGTGTTATGAGAATAATTGATAGAAATGAGTATATTCCAACTAATTGTTTTCTTTTTAACTTCTTGTGTTATTATTGAATAGTAGTTCATTTACAAACGGTGAGACGTTGAAAAACGTATTGCGAACATTTTTTACTGATAATTTCGTTCTGAATTCGAATGTCTTTTATACATTCAGTGGCAGATTTAATAAAATATTTGTTATACACTGAACCACAAAAGAAGCACGAGATGTGTGACATGATTTCATTATGTCAGAGATAAATTTTGATAAATCTGATAAAGCCAATTTCTTGGATGCACTTTGACCACAGTCTATGGGTTTTTGTCCTATGTTCTAGTAGTGAGCGGATCCAGCTCATCGAGATTGTGGGGCGTGACATGTTCAATATCATGTATGCCCTCCCAGGGTGTTCAAAACAGCCATATACCATCGATATATGTCAGTATAACGTTGTACCCCCTTCTTCTTCATAAAGTCCTTGTACTTTTTTTAAGTCCTGCACTTAATACCGGTCACAACCGCAAAACCTTTGACATTTTTCAAATCTTACCCTCCCTTTTTCGCCAGCTCCTCCTCTATGCTATTCACGTATCTCATCAACTCCTCCTCCGATGTCTCCACGTCAGACAAACCCACATTTTCATAACACATGTCAAAATAACGTTTCCCCCTTCAAACAAGGAGGATAACGACAAGTCCGCCTCAAAGCAGTTAACAAGAGTGGTCCGAAAACACGCATAACAATATATTCAACAATGTTAACAACGTAATATAACAGATAAGCAGGAAAAAGCGATATTGACCGTTAATACCCAACACAAAGCTAAATTGTGAATTCCTGGAACGCGATTCAAGTTGATTTTTATACCCATAACCTCCACAAGATGCACGTGCATTTCGGTTTTCATGACAATTGTCAGCTGCAATTTGGCGTCTCGTTTCAGGGAAAGTTGAAAGGTCACCTGCAATTTGGGTCTCAGTCATAAACCAGCGTATCTTGGAATGTTTACACTTACATCCCCGAAATAAATTTTCAGAAGTTACCATATAAAAATGACATTTGAACAAATCGCGTTTCTGTTACGGTTCAGTGTATTTGACTTCGACTTAACAGACTGCTGAACGCCATAAAGTGTGGCTTTGAACCCAATATTAGAAATCACTACTAATACACACTTGATTCAGTTGTCAGACCGGTCGAGCGGTTTAAGGCTTAAGCTGCAGGGTGTAACATACAAAGAACGTACAACCTTTTGACCCACGATTTTGAAGGTGAATATAGATTCGAATTCCACTTTTGAAAAGTATCAGAAAAATCTTTAGACTTTTATAATCAGTAAAGAGTCAGGCGAAATGTTTTGCGGTACTTAATTATGGGTGAAGGAGTGTGATGTATTGGCTAGGGTATTGACCTAACAATCGTAAAGTCGTGTGCTCGAATTCTGAAACATGGTATTTCGTTGTGTCCTTGAGCAAAACATTTCATTTTACATCACTTCAATCTACATAGCTGCAACTGAGTAGCCTCAGTAACATCTGGGGGTTAGGATTAAGGTCATTGGCATTTATTTCAATGAAATGAGTCTCATACTCTTAGTCACTTATACCCCATGGAAACCGAGATAAGCCCCGGTTTTATCAGCCTCTGGGCTGTTGACACTTTAAATTATTTAATCATAGCTCTTTATGTTGTATCTTTAAATTCTGCCAAGCAGCCGATAAATTAAGTACCAATCAAATATCGTTTCTCGATTTAATCCCTCCCACAAGATGCGTAACCTTATGTCAGCGTTTGAAAACAGTGTTGATATACAAATCAGCGACTAGAGCAGTAACTGAGAATTGCAATACTAAATTCGTTGCGCGCCTGTGTGTACGTCGGAGATAATTATGTTCTTTTGTGTCCTGAATAGAAATAACATCGACAGCAACTTTGCCTTTTGCCTTTTGATGTTTGATATAACAATTAACTGTATTCGCAAACTATTGATGATTTAAGAAAATATGGTAAAGAGGACCCAAGGATACTGATGAATTATAATTACACCTTTAGTGATAAGATTTACTCCCAATAGCATTTAATCTTAATCTTATTTAATCTTAATGAAAATTGTATGATTTTCTCCCTTTTAGTTTTGATCAGATTTAGTAATTTAGACAATGATGTTTCTTTTCACTAAGAGCCAAAGCAGCGACTCGGGTTTGTCGCCTTCAAAGGCTATTACTCATCGAGGCTGATTGAGATTAGATGAATCTTTTCTTTTTTTCTTTTCTTTTTGTTTTAGTTGATTTATGGGTTGTGACATTCAGATGTTTAGGTAATTTTGAAAAATTTCCAAGCGGTACATCTACCCTTCGTAACAATTAGATAATAAATCGTATATCCTGTTAAGAGATACCGTATCTAGATTAAGAACTTTACAACAAGACAAAGACTACGATTTTCGCTCCATTGAAGTGTGGCTCAGCCTGCTAAAAATGTTCTATGTCATTGGAGGGCATGTGCGACCGCAACAGCAACAAAGGTAAATTAAGAAAACGATAAGTGATTTTGCAGTAGTTGGCAAATAGAATAAAGGAGTAATCAATAAGATAAAAGAAAGTCCTTTTACAGGATGTCACAGAAAGATTTATCCATGTTTAAAACTCTTCCTAACGAATATCAGTTCAGGTAATATTATCTACGCTTTACATAAAGATTTGCATATGTCTTTTGTTCATGTATCTACTGTTTCGTTCGTCTATAACAGGTTTTCAAACAAACATGGCGTCAAAATCAAAACCTGACCAGATTGTCGCTTTGAAAACAGTTGGTGTGAGCAACAAAAACAAAACAGTTGTGGGGGGGGGGGTGCTGTAAAACAGTGTTCTATACATGGAAACGATATATGGAGTCTGCTATTACCTCTAGCAAATCAATCCTGGTAGAAAACGATCAATTCGTACCAATCAATCTGTTTAAGCTGTGAAGAAGCGAATGAGCTGAAATCTCCGCTGGAGTGCAAGAAAAAGTGTAAAAACTCTTGATATTTCGAAATCGTCGGTGCACAGGATTTTTAAAGAGGATTTAAAGCTAACTACATATAAAAAACAATCCCGGCAGGTAATTTCAGCAGCTTCCAAGAAAAAAACCGTTCGGCAGGGGTTAGCTGGGATGAAGCGTGTCGCTAACAAAGTGTTGATCTGGTCCAACGAGAAGATCTTCACTAAGGAGTCAGTTGCAACAGCCCAACAACCAGAATGACAGGATTTATACACGTAATGTAGGAGACTTGTCCGAAGGTAGCAGGAGTCATTTGCGCTGTCAGAAACCAGCTTCACTCATTGTGCGGGCCGCAGTTGCATCTGATTGGTCCATCGATGCTGGCGTCGATGCTGGCGTCAAAATCAACAGTGAAGTTTATTTGGAAAAGTTGGATGAGAAAATGTTACCCTGGGTTATAGAAACCTTTGGCTACCGTTACATCTTCACTCAAGATGGAGCTTCGGCTCATACATTCAATTTGCCACAGAGGTGCAAAGTGCACTTTAGCGGTTTTTAGGACAAGACGATATAGCCTCACTCAAGTCCAGACATCAGTCCCATGGACTTTGCTATCTGGTCCATCTTAGAGAATATTGTTTCTGCTCGCTCCTATTCAAATGTGCCAGATCTGAAGAAAGCCCTTCTGTCTTCATGGGTCAAGTTGAATGAAGAGGTGGTGCGGCGCCGATGCAATTTACTGACCACTCATTTGTAGGTTATGATCAAGGTGAAAGTTGGCCGTTTGGAAATATAATTACTGCAATAGATTCACAATTTACATTTAAACGTGTGTGCCAAATTTCATTATCCTACCTTAATTTTAGTTTGAATAATTAAGAAATATCAATGGGTAAATCTTTCTGAGACACCCTGTATGTTCCTGAATGAAATTACGTGAGATGGCAAGAGACTGTAAATCAGAAGAAGAAAAAAAATGAAAAGTACGTAAAAATATCGAGATCACATGGAACTGAAAGAGCACGCGAAGAAATTATACAGAGTTGTTCATACCTCTATTTAGTCACAGGTTAGTTCCAATCAGGCAGACGTATTATCGAACACATTCTAGTCGTATCCATTTGATATTTTATGCAATCTTCCGTTCAGTTCTGTAATATTGTAGGTTGTGATTAGAACGAAATATGGTAGATATGGTGCTTTACTGTTTAAAGTCTTTTTTTTACAATAAAAACAGTAAAACGGTCCGTAGATGAACTTCGAATTTTACAAACTTTGAACATTAACGGATACACCTCCCTCCTTATTAGACAGTTTAATCGATAGTTCATTATACATATGTGTGTGTGCGATACATACAAGCATACAACACATGCGCGCGCACGCACACATGCACACACACATACAAACATATATATATATATATATACATACATACATACATACATACATACATACATACATACATATACACTCATACACACACACACACAACATTCAAGTTGGTTTCTCTGTTCAGTTTAATCAGATCAGTTACATGATGTATTTTATTTCTGTAATATTTTATTTCTCTTTGAACCTATTGATGTCAATATGTTTTATATAATTTCCTGAATTTTATCGTTAATATACCCAATACAACACTTGAGACATTCTATATAACTTTAGAAACACGTGTTAACACTAGAGACCTCTCAGCTTTGATCGAACACATTTTTTAATCAATATCTATATTATAATAAAACTTCTCCGATAATATATATATTTATTTGTTATATCATTTTAATATTTAGCTGACTTTTTAAATTGCCTATCGCTACATTCTTTTGTATCTATGAATGTTCACACATAGAACTGCTCACATATACGCACACATACCGGCGTATCAGTATCAGATTCAGGCACAAGCTAAATAACTTACTGCTTAGAGTCTTACGGTTGCTATTGGCCGCAAACTAACCTACTCTCATGCACTCATGCAAGCATATACTCTTTCACTCAAACATGCACACGTGTGTGTGTGTGTGTGTGTGTGTGTGTGTGTATGTGTGTGTGTGTTAACATTTCTTATCCGGATCTTCCTAATCTTGCATAAGAATTTCATGAGTTACAAGATGATCGAAGTTTTTAGCATATTACTTTAGCAGTAAAAGATTTACAAATTTTCATTTTACTTATGGAGTTAGGCGGCGAGCTGGCAAAATCGTTAGCATACCTGACAAAATACTTAGCGTCATTTCGTCTGTCTTTACGTTCTGAGTTCAAATTCCACCACAGTTAACTTTGCCTTTCATCCTTTCGGGATAAAATAAGTGCCAGTTGAGCAACGGGGTCGATGTAACCGACTTACCTCATCACCAAAAGAGCTGGTCTTGTGCGAAAATTTGAAAGCCATTTTAATTATGGAGTTACCTCTTTTCTTTTTTTTTTTAAACGGAGGAAATGCTTGTATAACATTTGTAAGCCCTTGCTGAATGAAGAGGTTGGTACCGTGGCTACTCAGCCTTGACAGCTAAAGGAGAATTGTGGCCGAGAAGAGATCAGGAGGTTTGATTAAATTATTTACTAGCGTGTCTTAATGAAAGAGTTACAGAATACAAGCCACACGTACTTAACGGAAGGTAAAACACGTAAAAAAAACCCAAAAAACAAAGGGATGCGAAAATATGGAATGATTCTATAGTACCAAACTAAATCGAAATTAATGGAAATATCGTTAATGTAAGGAACAGAGACCGAACTTTCCATGAGTATTTTAAGAAATAAATGATAAACGTTAAAGCAATATTTTGTTATTGATTTTACTAATGTTTTCTATTTTGCAGTCCACTGCTACTGCTACCATGTGCTTTGTTGCTATTGTTTCTCCTCCTGAAACTACATCAATGCACAAATTTCAACGTGGTTTCTTTACTTCCTAAAAATAGCAACCAAATTTCTCTCATAACTCACAACGTATATTCTTTAAGAAATGAAAAAGCTCATTAGATAGTGCAGCGCTAGTTACTTCAGCGAAAACGGTATATGTCTACTCGATTAGAGTTTACCTGATGCAAACAACAACAACAAAAACAATAACCAGTACTATGAAATAACAAAGAAGCCTCTAAGCGGCTTTGAACTGCTAGAAAAAGCATGATGGGCAATTTAGTTTTAGTTATAATAAAAACAAGATACTCATAGCTGAAATGTCATTGATCATAGGCCTTCTGGATCCCAGCTAACCTATGGCTAAACAACAACCATTACAGTTTCAGCCAATGAGAGAGCCCCAATATAGTCACACTCGAGTGGTTAGAAATAACAGTCAAATCTCCGTCGAATCATACCCTACTGTCTTACAAGGGAATATATTTAATCAAATCATCCTATATACATTATATCTACAAACAGGATGCATGACCATGGCTGGAGTCCCATTATTCATAGAGCTGCTTGCTTAGGGCTGTCTTAGCGCTAAATATCACTGATAACTATAACCATCAACATAAAATATTATGAGTAAAAAAAGAACGATTTTATGCTAAAAATAGTAACCACTTCTTGCTCAATCACATGCTACTGTCTTTATTATTAAACGAAGTCACATTAGTTTATGCAGTCATAAATAGCTATGGAAGAAAGGAAGGTCATGGCAGGAATGCCTTTGATCGCATGTCTACTTGATGAGAATTAAAACAACAAAAGCCTGTTGCTACTACTAGAAATGTTAATGTTTCGACGGCTGCAACTACTGCTAATTCTGCTACAAATTTCGCTGTCACAATATCTGCTGTATCTTCTGTAACTGCTGCTGACACACTTGTATCACGATTGCAACTACTACTGCTATATTTTGTTGCTCTGCTGCTATATTCCCTATTGCTGTTGTTATTAATACATATACTGCTGCTACACTGCAAACCAACGAAGAAACTTCTATGTAATCACTCGACCTGTTAGAAATAATAGTCAAAACCTCTCTCAAATAAAATACTAAAAATAATAAAAAGGGAGGACATATTGGATTATTCATTCGAAGATAAACAAAGCATGAAATGGTCAAAGTTGTAATGCCTTTGATCAGAGATCATAACTCAAGAAGTAGCGAACTTCTAAGTGGTGACAAATTTGGCAGCGTCGTTCCAGCATCGGACAAAATACCTCATGATAGTTATTCAGGTACTTTGCGCTCTGTATTCGAATCTTATCGATGTCAGCTTTGCCTTTCCTCTTTTGGGGATGATAAACAAAGCACCTGTCTGGGGTAGTTGACCGACAAAGATGTTAAAACATCGTAGGATATGCCTTGCACTATACTGGCTCTCTAAGTTTTGAGTTCAAATTTAAACATGGTTTACGTCGGTGGTTGACCTAATCCGTCTCTCAGTTTACAATTAACCTGTGGCCGTTAGGTATCTTTAGAGAAGTCGGACCTGTCTCTAATTTGAAGATAATTTCTTTCTACTAGTAGCAGTAACCCTGCAAAGCGTCATGGGCACTGCTTTCTTCAGGCTAAAGGATAAAAAATAAAATCTATTCGATCAAGCATGACCCGAGGATAAAACAATTGTCTACAGCTATTACTAATAAAATGCAGTTGATACATAACTGTCATGAAAAGAAAATCTTTAGCCCTTATTTTACTTCAACAGACGACGATCAGGAACGGAAAGTATCACTTCTGAAATCAACAGGAAAATTCATGTTAAACCTTCTAGCAAGAAAATCTCCACCACGCTTGTAGAATCTTTATATCCAGTACACTTCAATGAAAGTGGAATATAAAACTCCTGCAGTTAAAGTAATTGTATTTGCCGCTCTTCTCTTAGTCATTTCTATACAAACTATATTCAACAAAACTATTTCCAGATTGTTTAACTTTATTCAGTTTGTCTTACAACGCGCGCTATACATCCAGACAACCTATACGACCTCTAAGAGGAAACGTACGACTAATTAGTAAATACTTACTGATGCTATATCTGGTGGATCAACAAATACTTAGAGACGCTATAACTATTTGCTGGAGTATTGCTCATTTCTGCCGTTTCTACGGGTACTATCAATCTGAATATACTTTTCTCCAACTAACCTAATGTATACGTCGCTCTTCTTTTCTTCCTTACAAAAGTACAAAGGTCCTTACTAAACAGTTTTCACAAATTTTTTCCCAGAGTATGCAGCATTCTTGAATTCCTTCCCCACTCACAATTTCTCTACGAATGTCCTACACTCTTTCAGACAGAAAAGTAACCACATCGATGTCACCAATTTGAGAGACCCATACAAATACTAGATGACGCCTTTTTTCCTCCGAATAAGATGTGTGTGCTTCCGCGTACTTACAGAAAAATTATTTCCAGTGTCGCTTACAAATGTAGTTTACTTTAATGCTTGTACTGAATACAATACGTATATGCTTCGAGTGGCGCTAATTTATAAATCAAGATTTTAAGAATAATGAGTTGGCGATATCGCGTTCGGTATCAGGGAATCTAATTTAGAATTCCAAGAGTTGGTATAGTCCTTTATCTTGTGAGCAAGTAATGTAATCGATGCTATTCGATGTCTCATATATATTAGGTCTCATGTAAAATGATATTTTATGACAACTTAAGAATACGTGATACTATTTGTTTACATGCTACACTTATAAGTATCTAATTATATTGAAGATATATTTGAGACATGATGTGAAAACAAGAAACATTAAAAAATAAGAAAGATGATATAAGCACAATGAAAATATATTTATATAAAACAAAGAAGGCCGAGACCGTATTCAGAAAAGAGTCACACAATGGATTAGCGTAAAGTCGTTCAGAGGCGTGCTTCAGCCACTGTGTCACAGGCGTTCAGTTTCATATCTCTGCTTTATTTATCGCTACTCTAATAGACTTTGATCCTTAGATCTAACTGGGGTCATACCACTGCCACTCGGGCATTCCCTACTTAGTCATCTCTCTTGTTCTCGTTACCTTTGTTGAATCTAACTTCTCAGACATTTCACTAATTATCAAGCCCAGTCTTTGCTTCTCATAATATCGGTAAGCACAATGTGAAGGCCATAGAAACTGCCCGTTCCTGTAGACACAGCAAGTAAAAATAATACATATTAAATACAATTTCCTTTTCTTTTCTATGTAATAAAGATGGTTTCGTCACATTTGGTTAAATAGCTTCAATAAGTTACAGAGGTAATAAGGAAAATTATCTGCTTGTTTTAAAAACTTTAGGGTATGCATATATCATTCGTAACAAGTTTATATTTTTTTAAATGTTAAAAATTTCTAGAGAAAGGTGAGCAACGGTAGTTGCTCACCAGTAGAAGTGCCGGTTGCGGGAGAGGAGAAGGACCCCCCTGGGTGTGCCGGCGAAGGCCCCCAACTCCCGCAACCGAGAAAAGGAAAACATAACGAAAGAGAAACGGGAGACGGTCGCCGGATGTCGTTGTGCCGCCGACCGAATCCGATACTCTTCCGGTGGGAAGTGTACCATCGGAGCAAGAGGCTCTGGCAGTGGGAAGTATGCCACTGACAGAGCAGGTTGAGGTCACTCCCCATGAAGAAGAACTCGTTATTTTCTATCTCAGGGTTCGAAAGTCGATTAAGGCTTAAGGCTATTCATCATTCTTTAATTTAAGGAGAAATAGTTAAATTGCCTTGTCTATATATCTTCTACATGGTTACACACACACACACACACATATATATATATATACACACATATACAGTCAGACAGACAGACAGACAGATAGACAGACAGACAGACAGACAGACAGACAGACAGACAGACAGACAGACAGACAGATAGATAGATAGATAGATAGATAGATAGATAGATAGATAGATTGGTAAATAGACATGTGTAGTGCTCTTTCTGATACAAATATCGGCGAAAGTTACTCACTTATCGGAAGAAAAGCAATGGTCCCATGCTTTCGAATAAAAGTACTTTGCTTGTTCCGCTCGTGTTGCCCAGATACTTCTTCGTTGCTGTAGCAATTGACTTGCAGTTAACTAGCGATTGGCCTGTAGCTAATGACGCTATTTTTCATATGAAAGATAAAATATGAATAAAAACAAAATTCAGCACTGAAACGTGTACGGTATTGGATGCAAAGTTGAAACCACACGGCATTAATTTATTTCTGTTGTCAAGTAATCATGAGTAATGATAATGAATTGGAATTGATAATGAATGGGAACAAGCTAGATCCGCATCAGTTTTACTTGTTGCGGCGTTATAACAACGAAGTGTTGCGAAATAAATCTATTGAATCCGAATTATACAAATTTTTCCTAATTTTCATCATGTATAGAATACGTAACACAAAAGTAATGCTCTTGATTGAAGACTAAACTTTTATAATAACCCCACATTTCGAATTGTTTCAATAAAATTCACACACATGAACATAAATACATACATAATACATACACACACACACACACACACACACACACACACACACACAGAATACTGCATATGGTATGATAATACCAGGTGATAGCAAAGGTAAGAGGTTTATGCTCCAGCCATCCATCTGAGATTTGTGCCCTAAATAAGACGATAATTAGCAATTTTAGTTGCTGTAGGTGCATTTGTAATGTCTGTCTACATTACAAATAAAAACTCAGATATCTATTACATATTTGTAGATGTATATTTGTCTTCGCCAAGGTACTCAAAATCTGTAAAATGAATATTGACAAAAGTCTCTTTTATCTTTTGTTTCACTCATTGGAATGCAGCCATGCTGGAGTACAGCCTTAAAAGGTTTTAGTCGAACAGATCGACCTTAATAATTTTCTTTTTAAAGTCTAATATTTATTCTATCGAACTCTCTGCCGAACCGCGAATTTACGTGGATGAAAACAAACCAACACCAGTTCTCAAACGCTGTGGGGATAAACAAAAGCTCAAAGATATACACATGTACACACAGTTTCCGATTACAAAATTAACTCACAAAGCATAGGTAGGCCCGGGCCTATAGTTAAAGACACTTGCCGAATGTGTTGAGCAGTGGTAATGAACCCGAAAGCACGTGGTTGAACCTCACAGTCATGCCTGTGTCGCTAATGGGTTCTGGTTGTTTGCTGTCCCATGGCTGAATTGGTGACTGTAAATATGTTTCTTGGCTGCGTCGAAAAAAAACTTAAACAACACCCGCGAAAGTTTAACTGGTCTATTTATTGTTGCGCATAAGGATAATCTGCATTGGCCATTTGTAGTTAACAACAACAATTCCAATTACAGACTGGGAGAGAGATACTGCTTTGAGATTACAGGAAGCTATCTATACTGAAATATACGGTCGTCCAACATTTCCGAAATTAACTGCACTACCTTCGTGGCAACGGACAACCTTGATCGTCTGTTCTAGGCCCTCTGCATTGGTCGTCAGTCTGACAAGAATGGAGGCACATGTCGCTCAACTGATTCCACATTCTGCTATTAACTACCGCCAAAAGCAGCCTTTTATAGGGTACAGGAAGAAGATCCTAGAAGATTAAATTATGTCACAGCTCGACACTGACCGATCGTGTGAAAGTATTGTGATTTAGTCGTGATGTCTGACATGTATTTGGAATCAGCGCTACATCTGCACCTAGAAGTATTCATTATCATATATCACTATTCACTCTCTTTAACAGAAGATTTCTACAACATTTATATCAAACTATAACCTTAACGTGTTGAAATTACATTTTGAAATATCCGTTGCCTGGTTCTGTTTGCGTATATTATTCATCTAGAAAAATTTCTTCCCTACTTGGTGTATGAAGTAAAATTCAGCCTCACAAGGTACACGTATTTAGATGCCAAGATGCATATGCGTATCTGTCTATATATATATATATATATATATATATATATATATATATATATATATATATAGTCTGTTAAAGTCTGTCATACCGGCCATGACGAAGGGAAATAGCCCTGAAACTCGAGTCGCCTTTATATATTTATATTTATATATTTATATATTTGATCCTTTATATTGAACACTTAATATTTCATCTACATTCAATACTTTCTTTCATGGTGCCATCCATTTTCATTTTATTTTATTTTATATTATATATTGTATATTATATTATATATTGTATATTCCATATTCTATACCCCACATTGGTTCTGCAGGAATATAAATAAAACATAAAAAACAGACAGTGTTGGAACTCTTTTAGACAAAATAATATATTCCTCTATACACAATCATACAAAAAACCCACCTTTTTTGTATTTATTTTTACTCGCATATATATATATATATATATATATATATATATATATATGTATATATATATATATACAAACGAGGATATACTTAAAGAACTCAAAAATATTAACTCACACCTCATTACCTTAAATAAATTAAAAAATCGAGGACTCAAATCTTCTCGCCCGAGAAAGGATAATCAGTGAAGTCACTACTCACTACACTGATCAGGTTAGTAATGATTTACAACTTTTATGCACAACCCTCAAATCAATATACATTAACAAACCTAACAATGAACAACAACCTCCTCTACACGATACTATCGACGAATTCATTATAAAACAAGAAAAAATTAGTAAAGATTTAAACACTCTGTGTACTACACTAAAGTCGGTATTCACAAACAAACCGAACAACAGCCAACGCACACCAAATGAAACACATCAGGACGCCATACTTACACAAGTCAATTTAACAAAAAGAAAAATAGAGAATATTTGGAATACAAGCCTCCATAATAGAAAACTCGCTGACTGGAATATGATAAAAAATTCCAACAAAGCAGATATTTACGAGGGATGGATGAACTCAACACCAATTATTCTCCCACGCAAATTCCAGATCAAAACAATACCAAATGAATCTGACGGACAGAGAACCATCAGAGAAAAGTTAGCACTATTCCATCTAAAATCAGAGATTGAACTACTAAGACTTAGGGCCTCCACTAATGAAGAAAAATATAAAAACATCGAATTTCTCGAAATACAATGTTTATATACCAAAAAGATTTTATAACATTTTTCTAACATTTTTCAGACATAATTTAAATATATACTTTAACCATGTAACACAAGCCTTCTGTAGTTTTTTCACTCTTATTATCTTTTATATATATATATATATATATATATATATATATATATATATATATAAAGTTGTAGTATATTGTCAACTTAATGTGACAATCCCAATAAGGGAATACACTACTGCTGTTTAGCCCTAGGAAGCTGGACTGCTTCCTGTCGGCCTTGACACAATTACTGTGTCCTTAAGTTTGTGAAGGGGAGACAAGCTCCCCCACCCAGCCTAGCCAGCATTCAGGGACATGTTTCTGAGTCTTTGCTCGTCATCAGCCTGAAGTAGCTTGCCAGTCGGATAGAGAGGCCTGTTTCTAAATCTCCCAGGGGAGCTTGTCTCCACTTCACAAACTTAAGGACACAGTAATTGTGTCAAGGCCGACAGGAAGCGTTCCAGCTTCCTAGGGCTAAACAGCAGTAGTGTATTCCCTTATTGGGATTGTCACATTAAGTTGACAATATACTACAACTTTGTCGCTCCACTACTGCTTAAATCTCTCTCCACATCTGCCACCCCACTTTATTTCTCACACTTATGCTTTGGTAAACTTACTATCTATCATGCAAGCTCGTACTCTCTAGTGTATAAATATTTGCTCTCACTTAATGAAACACAGAACATACTTTCATATCATACATAGACTTTCTTTCTAACTCATATTCTTTCTCTCGTTCTCTCTTTCTCTCTCTCTCTCTCTCTCTCTCTCTCTCTCTCTCTCTCACACACACGCACAGACACACACACACACACACACACACACAGAATCATTGGTTCGTAGACTTAATTTCTCACCTGGTTAATACTCCTACTTGAACCTCTTTAATAGAGTCTACTCTGTGGGAAGTATACTGGCCAGGTCTACTGTCTGAGGATAATTTTCTGCATTTTTCTTACCAGTTCACATGTTCCTAAGAGTGTCACGACGCCTCTCTTTTTCTCCTGAAAATATCATGTAAGAACGTACAACACATGCTCCCCCAAATACATATATTTTCATCCCATCCCGCTCTCTTTCACTCTCTCAAACACACGCATATAGAACTACAGTTTTTAATATTCTCTACGTCTCATGCACTACATACTCACAAGTACACATATTCCTACGCATATAAATTGTCTTTCACATGTAAACTCGCGCATGCGCGCTGCGCGAACACACAATATTTTACGCTTACGTACACAGTGTACATTGTCGCATGTCACACTCGCTTACACACGTCATGTCTAATAAACAAAACCATTCTGCCAGTTTTTGTTTTCAGTCCAATGACCTACTACCATCCCTACCTCCATCGGAGCCACCACCGTAGACACTACTGCCGCCACCACCACTGCTAGCACCACCGTCGCTGTTGCCACAACACCACCGCCACTATTACCAACCCATCAAAGCAGATTTCTATCCGTTAATCAAACTCCATCGGCTATTGACTGTCATATATTTTATATTTGCATCGACGCTGGTCTCTTTTTAATTCCTTTCTCACTATCATCGTCATCGTCATAGTCAATTTCATCATCAATGTCATCGTCATCATTGACGTAATTCTCAGAAGAATCCGTGCAACAAAATATGACGAAGCTGGACGTTTAAATTACAGATATGATCCACCTGACGGGCTTCCACACGGTTTCTATCAACCAAATTTTACTCACAGGGTATAAGTCGACCCGAAGTCATGTAGAAAATGACAATCGACAAAGATGCCTAGCTGTGCAATAGAACCTAAGACTTAGTAATTCCTAAGCTTTTGGTTACACAGCGCCTACGCATATACACACACATACACACATACACACTCTCACACAATACACATACGTATTCACCCAAACATACACACGTGCACACACACACACACACACACGCACAAACCATTCAAAGCGCTCTCATATCGCTTTATATCCTTTTAAATAAAGAAAAGAATATTAGTTAATGCATTGTATTCTACATGAATGGAACATCTATCGGCCTCAACACTCAGTAGTAATGTGTACAATGAGGAAACCACCAACTCATTGAGTAATAGTTTCGGTGGCTGAGTACAATGCTTACTTTAGCTCGATATTGCTTGATTCTAAGGGCAAGATGAGCTAAAATTAATTGTTGTTAGACACTTGCAATGAGGGTGAAGGCTCTGTCTTGCAGAAGCTCCACTAATTAGTAAATAAATGTATTCCAATTTGGTCGAAATAATTATGTGGATGAAACGTGGGACGTTACAGTCGTTGTTATTGTTGCTTTTTTCAGTCCAGATTAGCTATAATCGAGTAGAGCTGTGATTAAATGTATTCAAAACAATATTTCAAGTTACTTCTTGTCATTGTATCCCAAAATGTAGATTATCCAAAATATATCCATTGTTATATGTATCTTCAATGCAATCCTCAGCCTCAGTCAGTATCAGTATTGCTGTAACAAGTAAGCATGTGATGAAGTTGGCTATTTGAATCATAGGGTAAAATATCAGTCGACATGTTTCAGTTTTCGTTTATCTGACTTTATTCACAAGTCTTAGTCGAGGCGATGTTAAATGGCGTTTATCTAAGAGGTCACGCGATTGGATTTAACTCAGAACTGCATGGCAGCGAAGAGAACTTTGAAACAATTTCACCTTGCTTCGTCTAATTGATCAACTAGAATACTTACTGTTATTTTAGAGGTATGGAGGAAACCTTAGAAGGAAGAAATAATGTGGCTGAGATAATCAAATATATCGAAATTATAAGCGTTGACCGGGGTCTAAACAGAAATAGCCAAAACAACATACTTTCCAGTTCCTTTGCGACATGCATATCATGTCGAAAAATTGCTATTATATATTTAATTGTGTTGTGTTAATTAAAAGAAATGAATGATATTAAATAATTGTTTTTACTTTGTGCAAATTTATGAGAAGTCTTTACATAAGAATATGATTATTTTCACAAGACGAAAGCATTTCCTAATTATTTCTATTTTAATTTGTTAATAAGATATGAAAAAATAACTTTATGTATTCATTGAGCACCCCCACACATACACATACACATATGCACATATATACTTGCACATTTTCAAACACACACATATAAATATATAAATATGTGTGCATGTGTATGTGTGAGTGAACATTTATGTATGTGTAAATATATATATGTGAGTGTATGGCTTGTATCTAAACGTCTACACACATAAGCATACGTATATATATGTAGTATAATATGCTCTTAATCTGCATACATATGCGTATACATACGTATTATTTTAATTTGCTTTCCATTTCATTTCCATTCACTTTTATTGATTTTGTATTTTTTTTTTTTTGTGATTTCATTAACTAGTTTATATTTTCTTCTATTTCTAAGCTGGGTATATCTATGATTAATTAAAACTTCGTGATAATGGGTTGTTTTATGCATACAATAATGCATACTAATTAGACTTATATCACAAAAGTTTATAAATATCTTTAATGTGAATAGTATTAATACTTTTATGCAACTGACGGAGATTTTTTAAATTCTATAATGTGATAATTGTGATAGTGAACTGTAATAAAATAGCGAATACTATACAATACAACTTTAGTTTGGTGCTCTTTGATTCTAAGAACTAGACAAGCTAAAGTTAACAGTCTTTCACTCACAACGGGGTCTCTCTCACGCAATCTTCGCTAATTAGTTGCCAAATAAATTTACTCCAATTTGGTCAAAATATTTATATTAATTAGAGACAAGTCATTGTACTTGTTGCTCTTCTAGCTTTTTCTTCCTCGATCGGCTTTCATCGAGTAGATCTATGATCAAAGCTATTCAAAACAAAACTATTCCATCCTGTTTCCAGTCAGAGTGTTTCAGATATTACATTATCCAATTTGTCTATCTTTCCATTCTTTAAACGGTAGCTGAAAGGGCCAGACAAAGTGACAGAGTCTCTTGCAATAAACAGCATAGATAATACGTAAATGACGAGTAGGCCATCCGTTGTTAGCTTCACCAGTTATCTTGTTTTACATGTTGTTATATACTGGATCTTTTGCCTGGAGATGAGATACATTCAGTTTGTCCTTTACTACTGCAATGTATATCTTTCGTAAGCTGATGGCTAACATAAGAAACTGTATGAAAAGATAAACACCGTTCCATAGTTTTCAATTCATGATACGTTCAATTCAGTAGAGAAATACAGAATTTTTACATACATTACGAAGTAGTGCTTTATAGTGTATACTGTATAACTTCTGTAAAATTAAGAGATTCAGTCAATTTCAGTAGGAGTTGAAAACAGCTCAAAAATATTTACAGTTTGAAATCTGTGTCAGCACCCTATGAGGATATACATTCATCACCTTAGCTTTTTTTTATACTATTAAAGATCGATGTGAAGGCGCGCGGCTTAGTGGTTAGGGTGTTCGGCTTACGATCGTAAGATCGTGATTTCAATTCTCGGTGACACGTTGTGTCCTTCAGCAAGACACTTTATTTCATATTGCTTCAGTCCACTCAGCTGGAAAAAAAACAAGTAGTATCTATGTTTCAAAGGACCAGCCTTGTTACATTCTGTATCATGCTGAATCTCACTCAGAACTACTTTAAGGGTACGCATGTTTGTGGAGTACTCAACAACTAGCACGTTAATTTCAGGAGCAGGACGTTCCGTTGATCGGATAACCTGGAACGCTCGTTGTCGTAACCGACGGAGTACCAGTATAAAGATAGATAAATGTGATGCAAAGAGGAAGACTCTAGATGATCGCTTTTCAATGAAAATGTCAGACGAATCTAACTAAAAACAGATTCAACTATCATAAACGTAATTTTCTTATAAATCTAAGAATGGTGAAGTGAAATGACATGCTTGTTTTATAGAAGAAATGAGGTGATATCGCTTTTCAGGCAATGATAAATGATAAATTCAGTTTAAAATCTGGTCCAAACGGCCAACTGAGTAAATGCTCGATGGTGAAATAGTAGAGGAAATGTCAGTAGGTGCACAGAAATGCTAACAAAAACTAAGAAAGAAATTAGAGTAAGAAAAATCAACTCCAGGATTTGAAGACACATTATATAAAATACAGAAGCCCAACGGAATAAGATATTAAGTAAGAATTTATGAAGTAAACTAATGGATAATTTTAGTGAAATAAAATACGACTTTGTGATCGATATCAAATGAATGAACCAATGAAGCTGGAAAACAAGATATAATTAAGCGAAAAGGGATACGATTATGCACTCAACCAACGAATACTGGATAACAATTGGATTGCTCAACGTAAAGAATTGCACAATTACGTAATTATAAATAAGCAGAATATGATAACAAAACTAACAGGTAGAATAAGACCAACCGAGGAATAAGTAAATGAAAAGTGATATGATAAGGAAAAAAAAAACAGAAACATGAAATATAAAAAAACAAAGATCATCTTGCGGCTAGACTACAATAATGAAGTTAATGAAGGGTGAACAGTAAATAAATTAATAAATAAAAGCTTAAAACAATACATGCATACATATATATATATATATATATATATATATATATATATATATATATATATGTATGCATTGAGCACCCCCACACACACATACACATATGCACATATATACTTGCACATTTTCATGTATGTGTAAATATATATATGTGAGTGTATGGCTTGTATCTAAACGTCTACACACACACATATATATATATATATATATATATATATATATATATATATATATATATATATATATATATATATGTATGCATGTATGCATATATATATATATATATATATATATATATATATATATATATATATATATATATATATATATATATATATATATGTATGCATGTATTGTTTTAAGCTTTTATTTATTAATTTATTTACTGTTCACCCTTCATTAACTTCATTATTGTAGTCTAGCCGCAAGATGATCTTTGTTTTTTTATATTTCATGTTTCTGTTTTTTTTTTTCCTTGTCATATCACTTTTCATTTACTTATTCCTCGGTTGGTCTTATTCTACCTGTTAGTTTTGTTATCATATTCTGCTTATTTATAATTACGTAATTGTGCAATTCTTTACGTTGAGCAATCCAATTGTTATCCAGTATTCGTTGGTTGAGTGCATAATCGTATCCCTTTTCGCTTAATTATATCTTGTTTTCCAGCTTCATTGGTTCATTCATTTGATATCGATCACAAAGTCATATTTTATTTCACTAAAATT
>NC_142928.1:40111149-40126149 GCF_046866305.1 Octopus bimaculoides
CCACAATCATTAACAAAGCTTCGTTTTAGATTTACAGTCCTTTATGAGATTGTTACGCATTGAACTTGCCCTAGATGTTAAATAACCAAAGTTATTAAAATGCAGGTTTTTAAAAATATAATTCAAATATGCCTCCGTAGTAATACATGACAACATTTTCTAAAGTTTTCCGATTACATGCATTTGAATGGATTAAGTTTAAATGGCCTCCATTGAAAACTTTACTTTTTACATCAGTTTATATAACTTTGATTTTGCGAATAAGAATATGCAATTGATACTAATATCATTCTTTATAGATGAAAGTTGGACTGCACAGATTTTACTGACGAATAGCTAATTTTCAAGGAAGAACAGAATTTGAATAAAAATATATGACTATATTATAAGTTCTCTTTACAATTTCACTTACTGACAGCTAGATATTTACGTAGAACAAGCACAATTTTCACAGCTTTTCATATAATCTGAGCTAACTTCTTGTTCTCTTTAGTTCTTGTATTGTAATTCTATTGGATGTTAGTTAAATGTAAATTCTAAAAGTATGTTAGCTAAATAACTCAAGACAGAATTCGATATACTAAGGTTTAGTAGATAACATCCAACAATAATTATAAATCTAAAGCTGGACTGGTTAACTATGCATATGCCGTAGAAGACGACCAGATGAGATTAAAACACAATCAAATTAGCATTTTCGTTTGAAGCTATTCCATTCTGGTTCCCCTGCTAATATCCTTGCGAAATTCAAAATGGCCATACACTCTATTTTCTATCAAAATAAACATAGAGCGTTAGGATGAAAGAAAAGTAATTAATGTTGCAACAGTATTAAAAGCACAATGTTCTCCTGTAGTATGACTGGAAAATGAACTTAAAACAATGACTGTGTTTAGCAATGTAAATTATTTTAATTTATATACCAAATATAAGTATTACGCATGATATATTTAAGGAAGGTAATATTTTAGCTATATGTCCTCATTAAGTTAATACCTTTGTCACAATTGTAAGTTTTATAGCGAGAAAAAACAAGTAGTGTCAGAAAAATAGATTTTGAATCTTTTACGACTCTCCTACACTTATTCTATGGCCATCTATTTTCATCATCTTTTCATGATTTTGCTTGTATTTATGAAAGTTATTAATTATATTTTTCACGTTTTACTAGGATATGAATCTTTATGTAATATTGGTTCCAAAATTTGGCACAAGAGGAAGGGGTAAGTCGATTAGACTGACCTCAGTACTGAACAGGTACTTATTTTATCGACCCCGGGAAGATGAAAGGTGAAATAGACTTCGGCTGCATTTGAATTTAGAATGTAAAGACGGAAAAAATACCGCTAAGCATTTTACCTGACGTGCTAACGATTCTGCCAGCTCGCCGCCTAAAATCATATGTAGGCACAGGGCCCGAAATTTTTGGGGAGGGGACGAGTCGATTAGATCGACCTAGTACGCAACTGGTACTTAATTTATCAACCCCGAAAGGATGAAAGGCAAAGTCGACCTCGGCGGAATTTGAACTCAGAGCATAATGACAGACAAAATACTGCTAAGCATTTCGCCCGGTGTGTTAACATGTCAGCCAGCTCGCCGCCTTAAAAGCATATATAATATTAATAATATTCCTAAGCTGGCAGAATCAAGAGCACTTCGGGCAAGATGTTTAGTGGTATTTCGTCCGTCTTTATGTTCTGAGTTCAAATTCCACTGAGGTCGACTTTACCCTTCATTCGTTCAGGATCGATAAGATAAGTAGCAGTTGAACACTGGGGTCAATGAAATCGGTTCATCCCCTCCCCCGAATTTAATGGCTTTGTGTCAAAGTTTGAAACCAATATTTATAGCATTCCTGTAGTGAACATGCTGTATCTGCTCAGGTATTAATCATTAAAAACAGAAACTGGTTTGTAGACAGTTATTATTGCTTAACTCATTGTATCAGTGATTATCACAATAAAAATTGCATTACAATACATGCATATAAGAAAGCCTATACTTTCTTTCATAGCTTTTAAGTGATACTTATTTACTGTCTTAAAAACGAAAAAAACTTGTGTCAAATATAAACATTAAAGGGTAAAGAAAAATGATGGGCACTCTAAATGTGAAATTGTTGTGGTGGGCCACAAGAATGATGGGAATGAGACAGCAAAGTGGCTTTAATGAATCTATATCTGCGTATGCAGGTTGGCGCTCAAATGACAAAGTATATATTCACGATACAACCTATTGCAGCATTCCCTACAATTATGTCATATAGGCAATGGTTTCTCGGTTGCAACCTAAATGTAATTAAACACGCTTATATTCCAATAAAACTTATATTATGTCATCCAAAATAATACGTGTACACATATACACACACAGACACACATACACAAACACGCAGGCACGCGTGTACACACACACACGTGCGCGCGCGCGCGTATACAGGCTTGTTTGTATGTGTTCGTAGACCACAGTAAGAAAAAAACATTCAGAAGAAGCTGCATGACATCCCAATTGCGAAGTTAACTTCTTATCCATTTAGTCATGTAGAATGTTCTCTCACCCTCTATCTACCCCCAATCTTTCTCTCTCATTATACACACTGACAGACACTCTCTCTTTCTCTTTCACACGAATATTTATAACTGAATGTGTGGGAGTGTGTGCATGAGTGAGAGGACTACTCATACGGTTGCCACAGTTGCGTAAGTAATGTTTTATATGGTCATGTGTTAATACTTTAAGTTCAAAATGTCAATATGCTTAACGCTTCTTCTCATGTGTCTTCATGTACGTTCATTTTTCTTTAAGCTTAATTTTACATTATATAAGCTGCTACACACTTCAGTAGAACAATTTAATTTTCTATTTGAATTTTATGGAAAGAACCACCGAAATAATTATTATTTAGGGCGTATTTATGCATGCACATAGCTCACTCACAAAATAAGCTCATACATTCAAACATCAAACATACACACACACACATTTATATCTATATATAAGTTAGTTAGCGCTAATATCAGTTGTTTCCTCTTGGACAACATCTGCTTATTCCAATATTCCAATATTACAATCAATATGTATTCATAGATGGTGCTGTATGTGAGTCAAAATACATATCAAAATTAAGAATTATGGAAAAACTGTTTGGAGAGCTAATTTATAACAAAATAGAAAAATGGAAATCTTTTGGTATTATTTACTCTCCATTACACGTGTTTCATTTGCTAATAGGAATCACAAAGATTTACATGTTAGATAGACATGTGAAAAATTTCCTATTAGAAACTCTTCAGGTAAATAACAATTATAATATTTTAACTGTTTTTTAAAAATATTTTTGTGATACCTATTAGCAAATAAATCACATGTAATGGAGAATAAATAATACCAAAAGATATCTATTTTCCTACATATATATATTCTAGAATTTTAAAGTATCTCTGAAAGATGACAGAGAACAACATGTTAGTTTCTATATGTCGTGAAATAATATATTGTTACTCAGAGTAAGGATTTTAGTATTAGAATTAAAGGTTCTTTGCACGTAGTCGTTTAATTGTGGAACCGTGGAAGTCATCAACAATGCTTTGTCGAGATTATTTCTTAATTAATGTTTAGAACTTTCAGTTAGCTTTTAATATGTTAGTCAAAGAAAATATAACAATGAATATTGGTTTCAAAGTTCTCTAAAATATCGACAACATTAATTTGGTTGAAATATTACTTGTTTGTGCAGGTTAAAAGCATATAGACAAGAAATAAATTCGACTGACATGAAATACGTGGGAGATGGGATTGATTGAAATTGTTAGAGGATGTCTTTTAAGTTGTAGAGAATGTCTTTTAAGCTGTAGAAACAGATGTGAAGCTTAATTGTTGTACCTGAGACATACAGTTAGAAACTTTTAAAGAAATGTTTGATTTTGCATCTAATGGAAAGGATAAGGCTGGAAAGAGAAACAAAACAGAGTTTCCAAGAGTAGTGGAAGGTGACCTCAAATGGGAGGACCAGAGTAGACTCTACTAATGGCCCTGAAAGAGCCAGGTTGTAGTGCTAAATCAGCTGACGGTTTGACACCAGGGATTTTTTTATTTTTTGCTGTTGTAGTTTTACTTATATGGTATCAAATCATTCTCCGGCAAAATAAGTTAAAGAGATGATTGTGGAGAAGTATATAATTAATCTTGCTTTAGCAAAATATTTTGGGTCATGATTTCTGCTTATTTTCAGGTTTTAAGAAAGTGTGGAATGTGCTTGCTCTTACGGAGAAAGTGACTATGAAACTAAAAGTCTATATCGGCACAAAATAATAAAATATATTTGTTGTATGGTATATTTTAGGATAAGATTTGTTTGATAAAAACATGACCAGGGCTGTAGTTGTTTTAATTGGTTTAATGTAAATCAAGGTAAACCATGTTCGAACAGAACTATGGTGAAAACTTTACTAATGTTACAGTTGAGTCTTCAGATATATGTATTTCAATGTGTCATGATATAAATTCGAATAGATTTGGCAGGTAATTTTTGTACATCAGTCTACCATGTAGAAGTTCTTTCATTGGATTAGGCATTTAGTATAGCATGAGACGTGATCCTGCATTATTTTTCTGAAACTCTTTAATTAACCTTATTTTGTATAAAAGGCAAGCTTCAATTTGTTTCAAATTGATATGATTTAAAATATTCTTTGTTCTCTCATTTTAAGTCTCTCATTTAACCACTATTTCACATTTGAGAAAACCATGTTCTAAAACGTAATGCATGCATACACACACACACACATTATATGCGCGTGCATGTATGGATTACCACCCACCCTGGGTATATATCTTATATATCTTTCTTTAAACTTTCAGCACATGTGTAGCTGGAAAATAGTTAATTGGAAGAGTTATTGCGCATGTGTCCCTAGTGAGAGGAATATACTTCTCTTAGTATTTGGATGAGAAACCTTTTCGCATAAACCGACGCCCGATAATTAACATCACAATTTCTTTGTAAAATTATATTTGATGTATAATTTTTAATATCAGATGACATCCTGTGAAGTTGACATGTTTTCCGTTTTACGATTTCAATAAAGATTAAAACTATCTTGTGTATATATAATATTTTCTTGAGATTTGTTTAACCCTCAATTCAATGTTCCAAATAAATACACATTTACCGGATTCTCTTCGAAATTGTTCACTTATCAAACCGTGAAAAACTATTGTAGATATATAAATTGCTATAGTCATAGACAGAAATATACCTTTAAATCGTGTTTCTATTTCAATTTATCAAGCTAACAATAAGTTACATCCTATTTCGCTTGTGAATAAGCATAATTTCTTACCGTACACTTATTTCAATAATTTTCCGTTCAATTTCCGAAACAGAATGTATTATTATTTTTAAGCTATCCCTTGTCACACTACAACAAAAACGCCATTATTTCTTGAGTAGTAACACAGAACTGAATAATTTGTCAGTGCACTTCATATTGAATATTGGCTGAAACCATTTCAACACTGATTGTATTTAAAGCCAAAAACTGAACAAAAATTTAATCGCATTCAACTTACCAAAACATGTTTAAAGAGCGTAATGTCGGATATCCGTGCTTGGAATGCTAAATAATTATTATAAATGGACTGCTCAATTTGCTCAAAAGATATTCTTTTGTATATAATATTCAGAAACATATATTTATTTTCGTTTACTTAAATAGAATATTTTGTATTTCATGGTGTAATATATTTCTGTTAGTTTAAATTTGGAAATAATGTTTTTCTTTCCTTAAACAAAAATTTAAATATTTTCATCTAAATCTTAACGTATGCCAGTTAATTCTACCTATTAATTTCAAGTGTCAATATAATACAAAATATTGATTTCTTTTGACAAAGAATATGACCAAACAAAATATCGAATTTGACAAGGAAATCCTGTGCAACAAGATCTAAATAAATTTCATTTTCGTAAAATATATCAAATTTTTCTTTGATTAACTACTTTTTTTTTCAACAATAAAGACTTAGAACGTTTTCAAAGAAGCAAAATGTTATTTTCATTTGGCTTAGAAAATTTAAAATTATGCAGCATTCAATTCGTATATCTTGCAATTCCGCTAGTATGAGTTTCTAAATTTCTATGTCGTTTTAATACCTCCGAATTAACATTATGTTTTAAATTCTTTGATGAAGCCTTTATTTTTGCAGCTCTCTTTTTACCCTACTCTCTTTCTAAATTGACCAAAGTTAACAATAGCGTAAAATTCCTACCAAAAGTTTTCAGCGTATGGTTTATTTCTAATAGCAACACATTTGTAACGTAGAAGCATTGTCATTTGAACGACAGTTATGCATCAAATTTGCAGACACCACAAAGATACTGATATCTAATAGGAAATGGTTAAACACTAAAAATTCAAACATTCGAAACAGATACCAGCAATATAAATACATTAATACTATGAGCCTATAAATACGATTACTTGCCTCCCCGATCGTTTTACAAGAGTAGATTGCTTTCCCTACACCCCACAAAGCATACCACAATCTAATACGTAGACATAACACCTCACATTTAGCTTCAATATTACATCAAGCACCTGGAACACTACATCCAAAATTTTATGCAAGAAAGCATAAAATTCATTTTGTTTCATGATAGAAACCAGAAGTACAAATACGCTAAAACTATAAACATATCAATACGATTACCAACTTCCTCAGTGAGTGCCACCGGAAAACATCAAATACAACTAACCATCATACCAGTAGCATAAAAATATCACATGCACAGAAGACAAAAAACATCCATAATAACATTGCAAAATTTATAGCACATGTAGGGAACATAGTTAAAAAGAAATAAATTAACGAACAGACAGCACATTTATTACAAACGTTAGTTTACAAACCATATATCTGATGCATCATGGATTGCGTCAAAGCCTACAACAAATGTCGACGAACTAAAGACACACAATAAGGCACTTCGCATATTTACAAGTTGTGGAGCATACCACCTAGAAAACAAAACTTAACATTCTTGAGATGTGACTACCTGGATGTTTCGTAATTCATGTGACTATATATTTAACATTATTAAAGCGCAGAAGTGCCTGGAACTTTTACACTGAAACAATTTCACTCAAATTAGTCCAGACGATGCGGAAATTACAAACAAAAGCAGCATAAATAACACAAATCATTTCAAACATTATTTTGGAGACACATTTCACTTATGTAAACACAGAGGAACATTAATTATTGCTCTCTGACTAATAGCCTTATTTGGTGCCGCTAAAGTTGAACTAAATCCAACAAACAGAGAAATACTCGACAGAGAAAAAATGCAACATAAGTAGGCGCGTGTGTGGCTGTGGGGCAAACATCTTACTCTATGGAGTTAGGAAGCCCCATGCTCCCAGGTTCAGCTCTACTGTGTGGTACCTTCGGCAAATGTCTTCTACTGTAACCCTATGTCAACCAAAGACTTATGAGTGGATTTGATTGACGAAAACTGAAATAAGCCCGTCGTATATTATCATATATGTATATATCTACATGTGTATATGTGTGTGTGTATGTGTGTGTGTGTGTGTGTGTGTTTGCTCTCCCCCACCACCAGCACTTGAGACCGGTGTGCATTTGTATACGATCCCATAACCAAGCAGTTCTACATAAGAGGCCGGTAGAGGTACCAGGCTTCAATTGAAATTCTTCAAAGCAGTGAGCAGGCAAAGCTGCAGTCCAGTAACTGAAACAAGTAAGGGATAATTGATAATTGATCTCTAGGCGGCCATTCTTTATTCCACAGAAGCTTTTGTAAGACAGAGTGAGGATTTGATCCTCAACTAGTCGGAGGTACGATATCGATGAAGCACAAGAACGCATCTAGCTATGTTAATAATATTTTACCTTCCATATGTTTATTGACAGGTGCTAAACAACACTTTCAAAGGTCAAAATTTACTGCGGGTAAAATCTCGAGTAAAATGGAATTGCAATGTGATCTTGAATTAAAAGAGTAACCTAAGATTAAAATTTGACAAGACGCTGAGAAAATTAATGATCAGTTTTACTTAGTGCCATCAAGGACAATATCTCATACGATATCAGGCTAGTTTTCCTTTCCTTGAAAAGGAAATACCCAATTAACCAATTTCAATATGAAAATTTTAATTTAATTTAATTCAATTTCTCTAATTGAATAATTGTATATGGAAACGGCTGTAGGGATAAGAATTTCATATTATATTGATTTGAATATCTTTGTATAAACTGATGTCTATATGTCAATTTCTTCATTTTCTTCTTTTTTCTCATTCGTATGTACATATACAATATGAGTGTGTGTGTGCGCGCGCGCCTGTGTGTGTGTGTGTGTGTGTGTGTGTGTGTGTGGAAAGAGACAGAAAAACACAATAAATATAGAGAGTGAAAGAAGCATATGCTTTATTAAATTACTAAGTATAGAATATTCTCTACATAAATTTATCACATTCTACGTCAGAAGTATGAAAATATTTTATACTTTTAAATTATCAGAATTTCTTTCTAATGGTGAAATATGAAATTTTATCATGTATTAGAAGTTAATCTGCTAATAAATAAACATGGCTGTCAGTAAAATATCATAAAAGTGTTTTATATGACTTCAAAATTTAATAAAGAAGATAAGCAGTAAAAGATGGATATAAAAAATCGATTTTACGAACTGTACCTATTGAATATCACATTATATCGAATTAAAGCCTTGCTACGTAATTACTTTAGAAACAAATACTGAAAATTTGGAAAATGCAATATGCTCATCGCTGTTAATATAAACACAATAAATTGTCGAAAATGACATTTAGTTACTAAAGTAGTATTCATGTTATTTCACCTGTATTTTTATGCAAAATGAAAACATGAAGCTATTTATTACTAAAATTCAGCTTATTTCCATTTTCATCTGGCGAGTAACACAAAATAGATATCAAATATATGATAACGTGAGTCAGCAGCTCACTTTCGAGTACTGGTTTGAACGGTTTAACTTTCAGTAATACTGCACTTTTCAGAAATAAATAATTGACACATAATTATGCTTCACCATCTCAAAATGCGGTCTTTTAAGGAGCGTCCTTTCTAGCCTCTAAAAATTCTTACCCTCTGGATTGGGGTGCATCTCAAGAGAGTCTAGCAATTGGTACTACATATTCGCACACTTCCCCAAGTACCATCAGTACATACATGGGGCTAACTACGCTATAAGATATCAATTTCTCATTAGCAGACCTTAAGTTCTTGGCAGCTTCCATCATATTTGACATGAAGTTTTATTATGCTGGTTATTTTTACTGTCATTCTACCTCTAAATGGAGAGAAACATAATGGAAAGCGTTTGAACATCCACGAAAAAAATTCTTCCAAGATTCATACAAAAAGAATGAAGATGCAGGGAATGCTTTCAGATTCTATGGATTTTTGATCAGGGAAAACGAATGTTAGGAAGAATAAAAGTGACTGTATATTGTAGTAGATGTACAAATTTAATCTTAAGCAATCGAAACTTCAGGAGTCGATTTCCAAACTCAGAGATAAGTTTGATATGGGGTATGACGTTTGAAGATATTTCAATTTCTCCAAATTGAATCAATGAGAACTCTTCGTGTGAAAATAATTATTTGAGAGATATTCACGAAATTTCAGTTCTCAATACAATTACAAGTTTTTTCTCTACGTGCTTATACATAGCTGAGATTGTGTTTGACTTCATAAATATTATTCCAATCTAACGCCTAGTATTGAATACATTCTTTTGCTTAACAGTGTTTAACACTATCTGACATTATCATCCAGTATGTTTGTGTATGTAAGTGTATGTGTGTATGTGCGTGCGTGTGTGAGTATGTATGTCTGCATGCTTATGTATGTAGGCATTTTTGCATATTATGCAAATGAGCGCGTATATATATGTATATAGATACATACATATGCGTTTATATATTAACGTATTCACAAGCGGGAGCACAATAAGTATTATGTTGAAATTTCAAGTAGATTAAAAGATTCATATGAATCAAGTTCAGAACAATATTGCTACTGGAAGAGTGAGTCAATTGCATAACAATTTAGCTGTTGAGCACTTGCTTTGTTTGAACGTGAATCTATCTTCCTTTATGAGTTGCTATCTTTGCAAATGCTAGCAGTAAGACACATTGTTAAACGCTAAAAATAACAAACATTCATGCCGAAATATAATCATACGAGTAAAAATACAAAGGGAAACGGTATTTTATGCAAGATGAATTCTTCAAATTTATAGCGAAAGTAAAATATGACGTTATAGTAAAAGTAAAATAAGATTCATGACTTTTCTAATAAATATTAGTATAAAACAGAGATTTCAAACTGTTCAAACTAGAAGTTAAATCTGGATCACAGATTCGGTTCACTAAGAATCAACTGCCACGACTTACTGCCCATATTACATCATATATATGTACTTGTTTGTATATATGTATGTATGCAAGTTTGTGTGTGTGCGTTTATATACGTATGTAAACAGCTAGCTGTGTAGCATGCAGGATCGGTAATCAAGTAACGGGATACGTTCGATAATATAACTTAGTATCCCCATCTCTTTCTCCCTCAGTTTTCTGTTCGTTGTTTCCTCTTACCCGCCCGTATGTGTGTGTGTGTATGCGTGTGTGTGCGTGCGCGTGTCTATGCATACGTATATGCATAAAGGTACATAAATACAAGATGCATATATATATATATATATATATATATATATATATATATATATATATATAATATATATACATATTTATGTATGTATACAAGTGTATATAATATATATATATATGTCCAGTGAGAGAGAGAGAGAGAGAGAGAGAGAGAAAGTGAGCAATGCTATTAATATTTCGATTTTGCTCTTCCATTCTTGTGAAGTCTCTCTGAACTATCTACATTATTCTCTTACTAAAACATTGTTTTATCTATGTAGAACATTTAAAGCAATCTTTTTTCTTTATGTCAGTTTCAGGAACAGACAGTTTAGTAGCGATATTTATAACGGGTGTTGCTGAATTTGTTCAAGTGCTAACAATATGCTGGAACAAGATTTGATGATTTTCAAAAGTAAAAGTCAGCTTCGTATCATAAAATCTTAAAATTGACAACTACTTACGTCTATGACTGTCTTGATCAATATCCCAAACCGAGATTACAAAACTGTATACTCGCCTATTATTCATTTTTAAACCAGTTCACATGAATGAGCTTTTACTCCACGTATAAACTATCTGGAATGTTCATGAGTTCACTGATCGGAAGAAGTGTATTGTTCGAGATATATATACAGTTTTATTACATAGGAATTTCATAAATTTATATTATGAATATCAATGTTAGCCTGCATTTATGGATGGAATTCCCAAATAGTATCGCGTGAATTATTTTCTGGTGATGACCTATTTTTTAAATATTATTAAACATAAACAGCAGAACAAAATCCCAATTTTATTATGTATATAATAACTAATGGACAATAAGAATGTTCATATGTTTATCTTAATAACAGTTATGGCTGTCAGCCAGTAATGTGAAATATTAAAATTATATAAATATATATACATACATACATATATATATATATATATATATATATATATATATATATATATATATATATATATATAACATAAGCGCCTGCAAAATGCGAACTTGAAACTTCACACATAAATAAATGTTAGATACCAATACAGAACGCTATCAGTTACTTATATGCACATTTACCCTTTCATATATCGTATGGTCAATACAGCTTTTAAAACGTCATAGTCATAGCCGTCTTTTCGCTCCAATCTATTTCAGCTTCGAATTCAGTTCTTTTGCTTCGATTTCCTTTCAGGTCTCTTATACACACACACACACACACACACATACACACACACACACACACACACACACACACACACACACACTCACTCACACACACTCACATATATATATATATATATATATATATATATATATATATATATATATATATATAATATATATATATATATATATATATATATATATATATATATATATATATATATATATATATAATTATACAAGAATAAGGGCAGGGAATCGTCAATTAATAATAGAATTAATAATTAACAATTTTGCATGGCCAAAGATTACCGTGAATTTTTTAGAGACACTTTCAAATTTATCAGAATATCGGACTGATGATTTGGAATAGGGAAATTTTCATTCCCTTAACCATGAAACGATCGTATCCGATTAACTAAAGACTTGTTTTGTTTATGCTTTCCCCTCCGGTTTTTTGTTCTATGTGTGCCACAATTATCGCCATCCATTTAGAGAAAAATTTGTAGTTTAGAATCAGTAGTTCTTTGACTGCTATTTCTAAATTTTCAGTATGTTGGAGAAGCAACTCAATGCTAATCCCTGTATATTTATGATGATTATATATATATATATATATATATATATATATATATATATATATATATATATATATACATATATACACACACACACACACAAGTGAGTAGACAAACGAAAGAAGGGCACTCAACAAATTTATAGCGAGTTACGTGTATGGATCAAAACACTTTGATTCAAATTGCTCGGTACACTTGAGTTTCAAGCGTGATGGTAGTCTTCAGCCATTTTGAATTTGAACGACAGAAGTTGATTGTTATAACCGTAAATTGGGCTGCAATTGGTCGAGGAAATTCACATGATGTCGTGGTTTAATGTTGGCATCAGTCACGGATTTCCTGTTCACCATGCGGTATTTTTCAATTAACTGTTACCGATGCCAACATCAAACCACGCGACCGCCTGACCTTCCTAGACCAATCGCAGCCCACCTAACGGTAATAACAATCAACTTCTGTTATTCAAATTCAAAATGGCTGAAGACTAGCACCGCGCTTGAAACTCAAGAGTGCCAACAATTCTGAACCAAACAATTTTGATCCACAAACACACACACACACCCACACCCACACACACACATACACACACACCTGCACCCACCCCGCCGTCTCTCGTCTCCCGTTTGCCCTCACCTACCACCCCACCACCCTACCTCTCCAGCGCACCATTCTCCGAGCCTTCCGGCGTCTCCTGTCCGACCCATCCACTTCATAATCTTCCCTAACCGATCCCTCCCATCCTTCAAACGATCCCACAACCTACGAGACCTCTCGGTCCACAGCCTCTTCCCTAACCCAACCTCCCAACTCGGTTCGTTCTCCTTCTCCCGCCCACGCTGCCGCACTTGCTCTTACCTCTCCAACACCCTTCTCCTCACCGGCACCCATCATCGACCCTATCACATCACCGACTCCTTCACCTGCACTTCTACCAATGTCATCTCCTGCATCTCCTGCTCTTTCTCTGCCCTTCTCTATACATCGGGCAAACTGAACGCCGCTTGGCTGACCGGTTCGCAGAACACCTCCAAAACATCCGCCTCGGCAATGACACCCCGGTCTCGCGCCATTTCCGCTCAACCGGTCACTCTTTGCAGCACCTGTCTGTGTTCGGATTGTCCTTGCACAGCGGCCATCCGGATTAATCTTCTCCCTTAGCTCCTTTGCGCCACATAGGGTCAATTCTCCTTCCCCTCCTCCCCTCTCCTCTCTCCTCCTCCCACCCACCTTTCTTCTCTCGTTCCAACTCCTACTCTCCTCTTTTCTCTTCACTCCTACCCACTTTCTCCGTTCTTCTACATCGTCACCATCCCATGGCTCACACCCACTCCCATATTCTCCACCTCTACCCCCACTCCCAGCCCTCTTCCACATGCACATACATACTCTCTTATACACACGCACGTACACCTTCGTTTTGGGATCACCAATACATTACTTTATTATCTGTCTTCTTCCTCGCTCTCCTGTGTGGCCCCTCTGGCCAGCATTCGCTATGATAGATCGCTAGCCACTACACATTCATTATTTTCTCTCCTTGTTTCTTTCTGTTTTCCTTTCTGCGGAAGAGCGTAGGCTCGAAACGTTAAAGACATTTTCACTTCACGGGCTTTAAACTAATACATCTGTTAGTTGTCTGCACCATCTGTCTTCGTCTTTTGGTTTTTTGTTTTTTTTTGTGAATTCTCCCTATATATATATATATATATATATATATATATATATATATATATATATATATATATATATATAATTATAAAATCTGGTAATTAGTCATATATTAATTAATATCGATTAATTATCAGGAGGCCAGCACATCTAAAGAATCAAAGAGATTCAGAAATATTATCTGCAATCTCAGGGGATTAAGGTACATTTTTTTAAAATAACGTCGACCACTAACGTGGACAATTAATGTGCTAGAAATAGATCACATCTTGTGTCTATTAAGACCTAAATTGTTCTCAACATGAAATATAGCAGCATACCAAAAACGTGAGCGGGCAAGACATTTAAAATCACCTAAAAAAGCATTATTAAACAGGAACTAGTTTCGGATTTAACAAATTCTTAGCATTTGTCTACTCCTCATCAGCCTGATTTGTAATTTAACCGCAATCATCAGAATTGTATACAGAGTTGCCCACCGCCATGGGTGCGCGTGCATATGGTTCTGCTAATTACAGCTTAATGGTAAAATTCAAAAGTCTTCGTTTTGGCGCGCTAATTCCAGGAATATATCCGCAGAAAATATTTACTGCGTCTTATATATTCAGTATGAGAACATGGGCAATGGGTAAAATATTATCATAAAATCTGGGAATTAGTCATATATTAATTAATATCGATTAATTATCAGGAGGCCAGCACATCTAAAGAATCAAAGAGATTCAGAAGTTTTTGGTATGCTGCTATATTTCATGTTGAGAACAATTTAAGTCTTAATAGACACAAGATGTGATCTATTTCTAGCGCATTAATTGTCCACGTTAGTGGTCGACGTTATTTTTTAAATATATATATATATATATATATATATATATAT
>NC_142928.1:40128649-40166149 GCF_046866305.1 Octopus bimaculoides
ACACACACACACACATCGTTGAAATTTACAGAAAAACTAAAGACGAAGACAACTATGCAAACAACAAGCAGGTGTATTAGTTTAGCGCTCGGGAAGGTGAGAAAGTATTTTATGATTCGAGCCTACGCTCTTCAGCAGAAAGGAACACGAGGAAATAAACAGAGAGAGAATAAAAAATAAAACATTTGGAGTCACCGGTCAATCATGGTATATATATATATATATATATATATATATATATATATATATATATATATATATATATATATATATATATATATGAAAATGAAAAAAAGCCAGAATGACATATATATATATATATATATATATATATATATATATATATCTTGCTAGGCCTGCAGCAACAGTATCCTATGAACATAGAAACAAAACAATAAAATGCATGCATACAACGCTATTAACAGGACCTGCAGTTTTAGTACTTAGATTTACACCAGTGAAGTGGAATATAGAAGATCATCCGGTGTCATGTTGGGTCCTGTGACATTTTGCTCATCTGTGACATAATATCAGAAGGTTCATCAACATTTGCTGACGTTCAACAACAGACTGAACAGAGAAAAGCATAGAGCATACTCAAACAGCAACACAGCACCACATACAGTTTACCACTATTTTATCAGAATGTGAAGACTGGTCCCTAAATTGGTGGTAGGGTATATCCGGTTGTTTGGAACACTTACTTGTTTAGGCCAAATATCTAACTATGTCTGCTGTTGTCAATATCATATATCTGTAATCTGAGTACTCCTATTACCAAAATGAATACCAGAAACATGAAGAATAATACTCATCAGTAACAAAAACAGCGCCAAGTTGGATCCATATACAGCACATATAGCAAACACTTTGATTCAAACTGAAGTCATAAAAGTTTAGAATTTAGTAACAACTTCACGCGAAATGTTTCCCATTGCTATTAATTGACTTCTTAAGAAGTGCTGTTCTACGTTACTCGAGAAGTATGTAAGCAATCACGTTTTGGTCTGTGATATTAAGTTATAGGAAATATAAAGTAACGAGCACACTTGACCAATTCAACGCAGAAAGACTGATTGAATTACTCCATTGAAATCATATATGCATTGTAGTTGTGTATCTCCAGATACAGCATATATAATTATGCATGTATACAATGATACATGCACACACGCATGCCATCATACAGGGATTCATATATAAGAATATATATGTATATTTGTATGTATGCGTATATATATGTGTATATGTGTCTGTGTATGTGTGTATATATATATATATATATATATATATATATATATATATATATATGTGTGTGTGTGTGTGTGTGTGTATGTGTGTGTGTGTGTGTGTGTGTGTGTGTGTGTGTGTGTGTGTGTGTGTGTGTATGTATATATTTATGTATGTATGCATGCATTATAGCGCACAAACTAATGTGAATATACCTATATAATATCCACTGTTAGTAAATATGTATTGATATTGGAAGAATTTCACAATTTCACCACATGTATGTTATCGTATAAATTTTACAAGTAATATTCTGAAACAAAACTAAAACAGATATATGATTCTTTCTTTAATTAAACATACTACTTTGTGATAATTCTGACAAATCTATGTATGTAACTTATTATTAGGTTGTCAAGAAAGTTTTTGCGGTTTTTAACCTTTAAATTCAGATGCACATATCTCCGCTCAAACAAAAGTTTATTAATCGAAATAAACACCATCAGAATCAACACACTTTTGCCAACCCGAAACAAGTTTATTTATGCCAGTAGTTTAAAAATCCTGCGTTCTGATGGCGATGAAGTCGTTGAAGGTGTGTTTGGCATCACGCAGGAAGTTGTCTAGATGCTTGAAAAAGTGGTAGTCGGTAGGCGAGAGGTCTGGTGAGTATGGCGGATGAAGCAGAGTTTCATAGCCCAATTCGTTCAACTTCTGCAGGGTCAGCTGCGCGACGTGCGGCCGAGCGTTGTCGTGGAGAAGAATTGGTCCTTTTTTATTGACCAATGCTGGCTGTTGTTGTCGGAGTTTCTTATGCATTTCATCCATCCGCTGACAGGACTTCACCGTAATGGTTTCGCCTGGATTCAAAAAGCTGTGAAGGATGAGACCGGCCGCAGACCACCGAACAGTCACCATGACCTACTTTTGGTGGAACTTTGGCTTCGGGAAGTGCCGTGGAGCTTCGTCGGCGTCCAGCCACTAAGCTGAGCGTAGCCGGTTGTCGTAAAGAATCCACTTTTCATCGCAAGTCACAATCCGGTCGAGAAGCGGGACGTTCTTGTTGCGTAAAAGTAGGTAAGACGTCTCTTCAAAACGGCGTTTTTATTTTTTTTGGTTGTCGTTGAATTCGTGCGGCACCCATTTCTGAAGTATCTTTGTTTTTCCACTCTCTTTCAAGTGGTTGGAAATTGTCGTATACGTTACGTCTAATTCAGAAGCAAGCTCTCGAACAGTTGTGCGTGGATTGGCTTCGACTAAGGCTCTTAGTTGTCAACATCCGATGGCCGTTGTCAACATCTGATGGCCGACCAGTACGCTTATCATCTTCAAGACTCTCGTCACCGCTACGAAATTTCTTGAACCACCATTGTGCTGTACGTTCATTAGTAGTTCCTGGACCAATCGCATTGTTGATATCGCGAGCTGTTTCAGCAGCTTTTCGGCCTAGCTTGAACTGGAACAAGAAAATTGTGCGAATTTGCTTTTTGTCCATGTTGTATTAAACGTTCCGGAAAAAATGGTCTAATTATTCAAAAAGAGAAAGAGTAACACGATTAGATAGAGCGAAAAACGGGCTTTAAAATGATATATAAAGTCAAAGTAATTTAACGAAAATTAATTTGAAAATACATCATTTAAAACCAAAATTAAAAATTCCGCAAGAATTTCCTTGACAACCTAATATTATCTTGCGCCGATTGGTTGCTATTATATAATAGTCGGATATTCCGTTCGGAAGCACATTTTTAATACATAAAAAACATTACCAATATTCCAAATCCCTTGAATAATTTATCTCTAATTAGACAGTTTACGGTTACAAAATGTATCATAATATACTAACAGAAAATTACGACTAAAGAATAAAGGAAATTACTAGTAAAATACTGACGTATGTTAATCTGTCATAATTAAATAATTTACATAAACGATTTTCTTCATTTTGTATAAAATGACAATGAAAATACTGTTAATATTTTACGTCCATTTGTGAGGCGCCGACCAAGTAGAATCGTTAGCACTCCAGGCAAAAACACTTAGCGGTACTTCGTCCGTGTTTATGTTCTGAGTTCAAATTCCGCCGAGTTCGACGTTACCTTTTATCATTTGGGGTCGACAGAATAAGTACGAGTTGAATACTGGGGTTAATGTAATCCACTTGCCCCTCCTTAAAATTGCTGGCCTTGTGCCAAAATTTGAAACCAATATTTTACATGAATTATTTTGAATGTACAATTCATGTTGTGGGGTTAGAATAACATTTTCAACTATTCAGAAATATAAAATATTTCTTTTTTCCTTTTTACCATATTTAACTACTAATGTTTATGTCACATAATGAGAATAGGTTTTTATCAAAATTCAATTGAAAATCAATATCTAATGCACATTGTACTGATGCATAATACTACAACGTTTTCCCATCATTTCTGATCTAGATTAAGTTATTAATATTATCTCATACTCGTATATTTCAATCTCTTAACCACAGAATGTACACAATACGAAAGCCTCTTTCCAAAAGTTTCGTGGTATTGCTTTTATAAAAAAGAGTTTAAATATTTCCTAACTCTTGAGAAAATATTTCTTTACACATTCACAGACACAAACACAAACATGCATATATATGAGACGCAGAAAGCATTATTGGTATTTTATACTTTAATATACATAAATTTTTCAATGAGTCAACCATCTACTTCCTCAGTATGTCGTCATACTGAGGCGATAACCAGTTGGCTGTTCTTCTCTGTATAATGTTACTGAGAGTGTGCACTTTTAAACTCACATCGTGTAAGATGTAAAAATTTAAATCGCTTACCGAGTCCCAAACGCACTGGCAACATGCGGTGTGCTAACACATTTCCACATGAAACAAATTGTTTCATCTGGAAAAAATGTCGAAAATTATTCAAGCGAGCCACTCAAGAATGTTGGAATTTGACTCCAATTCGTATACACTCAATTACATATGTATACATACGCGCACGCATGCACGCGCGCGCACACACATTTGACCGTTGACTGAACACTATTCAATTTTTTTTCTCCGTGTTTTTCTCCTTGTCTCCGTATTCTTTCTGTTGAAGAGCGTAGCTCGAAACGTCAAAAACTTTCCGTATTCCCGAGCGTCATACTAATATATACTTTTGTTATTTACACCACCTGTCCTCGTCTGTTGTTATTATTTGTATTTTCTCCCATATATATATATGTATACGTACATGCATATCCACATATACACAAGCAAACACACACACACACACACACACATATATATATATATATATATATATATATATATATATGCACATATGGGTACATGACGTCACAAAATGTAAACAACATGAAATACGAAAACATGGAATACGAACTTTTTTATGCGAACAGCGAAAGAAAGAAAGAAATGGAAAAACAAGACAAGTAACATAAATAACGACCATTCATCAGTTGTCGGCTGTTTTATCTACTCCACATTTCGAGTAATTACGACAAGATGGGTCTTCGAGGAAACAGTTGCTCCCTCAAGCGACAATAACATTTGAGATTTGCGAAGGGTCAAAGTTGGTAACAAAAACAGGAAAGTGAAAACAAAACAGTGAAAAACAAACAGTAAGGGCTGCTAAGCTATATCGAGGTGAGGTGGCGAAGGCTGGAGGAACAAACTTTGACAGGAGAAAAGATAGGAGAGGTGACAGACAAGAACGCGTCTGATCTGTGCGGCAGACAGGAAGGAAGGAAAGCAGCTCAAGCTATGAAAAGAAAGATGGCCGATGGTCACGTGTGAGTAACGTCAGAGTAAAGGAGGAAGAATGAGAAAGAGAGAGGGGACAGATAGAAAACGAGCTAGAGATAGGATGAGAGAAAAAACCGAAAGGAGATAAGAAGAATTAGAGGAAGGAAGAGAGAGGTAACGAAAGAAGAGAGGGAGAAAGGGAGACAGAGACGGAACAGTACAGGATAGAGTCGCATCGGAATTATTAAGATAAAGTTACTTGGAAATGGATGTGTGGCGTTCAATCATATAATAATATTAATAATATATATATTGCATATATACATACATATATGTATATACTTACATATATATGTGTGTATATATATATATATACATATATGAGTGCAGGACGTCACAAAACTTTACAAACGTAAACAACATGAAATACTAAAACATGGAATCCGAACATTTTTATGCGAACAACGGCACATCTTGTCGTAATTGCTCGAAATGTGAAGTAGATAAAACAGCCGACAAGCAAGGTGGGTGAGGGGTCATGCTTTAAACTTCAAGTTATGAATTATTTTCTGCATGCAACCTTTCTTCCCTAGTATCCACAATGTTCACTGTTGATGTCATAATATTTAACTATTCTGTTACACAGTGGTTGCATTTTTGCCCCGTCCCCCATATTTGCTGGCCTTAGCTATAATCCTCCAATTTATATGGTAGTTGATCACGTTCCTCTCTTTCAACTAATTGCTGCGTATATCTCTTCTTGAAGGGTTCTTCATTCATACTCGCGAACGGGCTAGAATTGCTACTTGGTTAAGATTAACTCATATTCTAACATAATTAATTTCTACTGCTTATTGCAGCTTTTATTGTCTTGATATTACATTGATATCTTTGATTTCAGAAATAGACTTCTGATTATATGAACAAATTTTTAAAAATCGAAACATTTCGCTAAAATTGTTGACACACCCCTAGTTTACGAGCGTTCATTCGTACGTACCTTGTTCAATCATTTGTGATCCCCTTGTCTGATGGGATCGCCTCTGGAAGCTTCCAGATTACTTAGATTTATCAATGTTATATGCTATACACTTAAATATACATTGAGTTACTCTGTGAAACTTATATAATTTGCAGATTCTGTTATAAAGGAATTAACAACTTCTGTAATGAAGAAGAAAATTGTACAAATAATATACTCGATAAATCTCTTTAACAACACGTAAAGTTTTATTCCTGCTCTTTAATAAAGAAGTATTGATTTACATATAAGAGTAATTAATCAGCTTAGATTATGTTAAACATCAAGGTATATACGTTATACGTGCTTTTCTTATCTCTTGCTAGCAGCAATTGTAGAGGCAAGTATTTGCTTTCATTTCGAGAACTTTTGATTTATCGTGTTTAATTATCTCATAGACACAAGTTAAAGAATATTAAGACAACTCCTTATTGTAACTTACCGTCTTTTGTTTCATCAAAAATCTAAGACAGCACTAGCTTCTATTTTTGTGCGTTTTGATCCGCGCAAAAATTCGATGAGATATAGAATAATTTGGTTATAAAATAGACACATATGAGAGAGAAAATCACAAAGTGCAAATATGTCGAGTTAATACACCAAGCATCACATGAAATATAATATTTGTATAATTATGGACACACGGGACTTACAAAGATATTACACACGCAGATATACACATGTACACATACGTACATCCAGAAACATCTGTATGCATGTTTGAGTGTATATTTATACACATAACTGCCTACCTAAATGTGTGTATATGTGTGTTTGTGCCTGTCTGTGTACGTAAATGCATATATATGATGAAATTGAACAAAAAAAACTGATACAATTTACACCAGGTTTTAATATAAATACTGAAGTCGATTGATCCGACTAAAAATTCTCCAAGGCGGTGCCCCAGTATGGCTGCAGTCTAATAGCTAAAGCAAGAAAAAGATAAAAGATAATATGTGTATGAGTGTGTCTGCGTGTGTATGTGTATCTCGTTGTTTACGTATTTAACTCGTTTGTCTATATATAGATAGGTAGAGAGAGAGAGAGAGAGAGGGGGAGAGAGAGAGAGAGAGAGAGAGAGAGAGAGAGAGAGAGAGAGAGAGAGAGGGAAAATCTCTGACACAGTCCACCTATAATCAAATGAAAACTGCCCAACTGATCGGCATGAAGTCGTTCGCCGACACATTCCGACCGAAGGCCTATAGATGTGCTGTCTAATCTCTCTGCTTTTTCTAGAACAATTAGAATGACCTCAGCGATTCACAGCTGTTTGATCATGAGCCACATTCTTTGAAGCTCTCCAAATTCACTCATCACTCCCAATCATGTATCCATTTCCATCCTTAAGCCCGTCACCAATCTCTTTCCTAGTTTTCCCCACTTCCAATCTCCAGAACTTGATACTCTTAAATTCCCACAAATTTTAGCTTTCGGAATATCCCACAACCACCATGAATATAACCTTCTGTTTTAAACTAGAGCAAATTAAAAGAAATCACCATAGCCGAGGTCATCTCGACTTTTTCATACTGAACTGCATTTTACAGTTTGTTTCACTTCAAAGAATGTAGCATGTAATCTAAGGGAGATTTGGTTGCTATTTCTAGCTCACTGAGTGCCTTCGTGGAACGCACACATGCTATTTATCTAAGAATTCAGCAATAACTGTCATATGTCAGAGACTTACAAATGTTTAATATAATCTTCATACATTTTTATATCTATATCCATTACGTTATATTTATATCTAGCTGGGGTGCAAATTCTTTCATGTTCCACTTGACCTGTATAATATTTTTGTACTGAGCAAGGCGGGCAAAATGCTTAGCGACATTTCGTCCGTTTTCTGAGTTCAAATTCCGCTGAAGTTGACTTTGCTTTTCATCGTGTAGGGATTGATAAGATAAGTACCAGTACCAGTTGAAAACTGAGTCGATGTAATCGACTTAACCCCACCCCTAAAATTACTAGCCTTTTGCCAAAATTTGAAATCATTATTTATTTATCCATCACCAATGTTCAGTCAGTTGTTGTTGTATGTCCGCAATCAAGCATTTTCTAGTATTTCTAGAGAGTTTAAATAGCATGCAAGTAGTCCTTCGAACTACAAAGCACGATGCACATATCCATCTTCCCATTTACACCATACCTCTGTAATCATATGTAATGATGAATCATACAACCTGGACATATTGCATTCTTTCCCTCCACAAACTGCTGCTGGTCACAGCTGAGACATGATCTCGCTTTCCTGCTATGTTTCCTGGCATTTCATTTTTAAGTCAGTGGGATTGTATCTGAAGAAGATTCAATAGCAATTTGATGGTTAGAGGAACTCTTAATGGCTGCCTTGGCAGATGCTGTAGCTGTTATTTCAGATAGGACTTCTTTCGTCCTGCATGAGTTTTCCTCCAAGGAAGCTTCTAGCTAAAACTTGCCCTAACGAAATACTTGCAGATTATATAATGTAACTGAAGTATTTGAGAAAGCCAATTCCATTAGTATAGAATATGTTCCTGGAAGTATTATAGTTTTCCGTGATGTAAGTTTTCTTGAAATAGCGTACAACCATGAAGAAACGTATCTTAACATCTCTTCTGGAAAATGGAAAAGCAATCAAGTATTAAATCAGAATTGGAGCTGACAAGTTTTGGTATGTAAAAGAAACTAGAGAGATAAGGAAATAATTAAAAGGTTTGCAAAGAAGCAAAATCCGAAACGATAATTTCTTTTTCATTTTTCAAATAAGTTTCTATGATGAATGAAATCATGGTGGTATCCGCTCCAGTATGAATATTTCAGACGGTTTCATTTCTTCGAAGTTGCATTCATTAAGTATAAATTGGTTATTTCAATATAAACCTGTCGAATTTGAGAACAGTGAAACGGCTGTCTCATCGAGTCTGTCATTTCAGGGACCAGTCGACCCCAGTACGCAACTGGCTCTTAATTTATCGAACCCGAGAGGACGAAAGGCAAAGTCGACTTCAGCGGAATTTGAACTCAGAACGTAAAGATAGACGAAATACCGCTAAGCATTTCGCCCGGCGTGCTAATGTTTTTGCCAGCTCACCGCCTTTCTCCAGTGTATTTATAACAGTTGACAAAGTAACTTTGAAGAGAACAGTAGTTAATAGATTGTCTCTTTTGATTTAATTATGCCGATACAGAATAAACATTATTGACGACACATTTATATATTTGATTTAGCATATCTAAAAAATATGCTACTTGAAATATATAAAAGTTATAAATATCCAGTTTCACTAGTGAAATGCTTCGTATAAAATTGTTGTATTTGTTTGTTGAATATAAAACAAAATTCTACATTGTTCTAAATGAGTTTGTCGGTGTCTAGAAGACATCTCTAAACTCATGCTTTTTAAATTGTGTTTCTAATTTGATGTAGCTCGAAGATATGTATTACAAATGCGCGCTTTTAATCTGCCATTCTTCTTAATCATAATTTCTTTCATGTCTGTCAGAACGGAACATGTAAGTGCCTATAAATCAAGAGGAATACTAATATTATTTTGTAGAAGTAAATCGATGTTTGCAAATAACTTAATCTTACATTATTTCCATTATTTACATTTGACGGATATTTGTCCTCATCGTGTTTGTTATTAACACAACGTTTCGGCTGATATACCTTCCAGCCTTCATCAGGTGTCTTGGGGAAATTTCGAACCTGGGTTCTCATTCGTAAGGTATTTTTGGATGTTGTTATTATTATTATTATTATTATTATTATTCAGTAGTTTTATTTTTATAACGTGCTTTCACTTCACTACCGAGCGCAGCTCTGTGCGCCTTGGGTATGTGCTGTGGTTTGCTGTGGTGCTCTTATGTTTACTGTATTGAAAGTGTTTTGCGTAGAATGTGTGCAGTACCCAGTAGTGCAATTTTCTGTATGTTATATATATTTGTAAGTCCTGGTGTTTTTGTTATGTATTTGTCTGAATATTTTTTTTATTATACCTAAGGCACCTACTATGATAGGAATTGTTTCTGTTTTTAGATTCCACATTCGAGTTATCTCTATTTCCAGGTCTTTGTATTTTGAAAGTTTTTCCATTTCTTTTAGAGAAACGTTGTCATCTGCTGGTATTGAAACATCAATTAGAAGGCATTTTTTTCCTTCATGATCTTTGACAACTATATCTGGTCTATTTGCCTTAATTTCTCTATCTGTGTGTATTGGCATATCCCAGAGTATGGTTGCTTTCTCGTTTTCTGTGACCTTTTCTGGCGTGTGTTTATACCATCTTTTTTCTGTTGCTATTCCATAATGTTGGCATAGCTTCCAGTGTATATAGGTCCCAGCTCTGTCGTGTCTGTGAATATATTCCTTCTTAGCCAGGACTGGGCAGCCAGAGATAATATGATTTATTATCATTATTATTATTATTATTATTATTATTATTATTATTATTATTATTATTATTATTATTATTATTATTCAGGTCACTGCCTGGAATCGAACTCGGAATCTTGGGGATAGTAACCCGCGCTCTTAACCACTACGTCATATGCCCATGGCGTAATGGTTAAGAGCGCGGGCTATTAACCCCAAAATTCCGAGTTCGATTCCAGGCAGTGACCTGAATAATAATAATATTAATAATGATAACATCGAAAAATACCTTAGAAATGAGAACCCAGGTTCGAAAGTTCTCCAAGACACTTGATGAAGGCTGGAGGATATATCAGCCGAAACGTTGTGTTAACAACAAACAAGATGAGGACAAATATCCGTCAAATGTAAATTATGTAAATAATGTACATAATTTCTTATTTCTTAAATATAGAACCAACTTAATCTTGTCAAAAATAAAAGTATAAGTGTGTCTAACTAGGGACAATTATGTCTCAGACAAAAAGACAACAAAGTAACGCGTAAATTGTGCCAGGTTAATATTTTGTGTGTCAGGAATTGAAGAAGATACCTAAAAATTGTAACATGTCACAACACTTTAGTTAAAAACAATTAAAATGAGGTGATCCTAACCTTCAGCGCGTGACCTATATGCAGCTTAGACAGCTTACAACAAACTCGTTATGGTTCCGTGAAGAAATATTGGAAACATTATTCATTTTTGCCAATCTTGTGCTCTTTAGTAGCATAGTCACCATCGCTACATCTACCAAGAAAGCATTATCGTACCCCATCCTCCCAAACTTGAACCTTTAAAACCGATGCATAAGCTAGGATTAACCATTAGTGAGGATCTCTGATATACCTTCTGACGAATGCACATCTTCATCATAACTATGATAACATTATATTGGCTAATAATTCTCCTCTGGCCTGAAAAATACTGAGAACAACAAAATCATTAAACCTGTACAAAACGTATGTGAATCCGATAGTGGAATACTACTTTCGTTTCATGTTTGTCCCCCATATTATGTCCATGCTACCCATACAAATCACTAAGCTCAGTACCCCTCTCCTTAAATGTCAATCCCTTGGCTGGGTAACGTACACGATTCCCCTACAGCCATCTACTGACAACTATACCAAGTAAACGTTTTGTGAATCTCACAGTGAACCGTCAAGATAACGGGCTCTGCCCCTCTCTTTAGATCAAATCTGGAAAAAAGGAATGTAACTATTGACATTGAAATAAATACCGGTAATCATGACTGTGTCTCAAACAACGAATTTTCATAAAGTTAAAATACAGCTAATAGTTTTTGTAATGTCAACAGCGCAACATAAGTGAATGGCTAAAATGATGGCTTCACATTTATGTCATGATATATTGAGAACTCTCGAAAATATTTATAGAATATATCAACTAACATTTTAAGGAAAGTTCCGTAGCAGATTGTATAATCATTTTGCGATCCAAATTACAATATAGAATGCAATTATTTCTATGTAAATTTTATTTGGTATCCTGTTCTCTTTCGTTTAACCAAACTCATTTTATGATAACGTTATTATAACAGAGAAATGTAATTCAATCGAACGCAAATAGAGTTATAAACATATATCGAGTAGACTTTCTCATACATTCGTGTTATTCTATTTACTAAGAAATAATCTCTTTCCTCGTACATATTGCATTTTAATACATCAGAGTGATAATACCAGATACTTTTACATTATTATGTGGTAAAGTAGCACATTACTGTTTTGCGGACAGCTTTCTGGATTGCTGTCTAGTCCATCCTTAACGTTCAATAATTATTAGTTTTCAGCCTCTTGTCTGCTTTATACACATATTCTACTACCATACATTTCAGCAACAGCTAATGTAAAATGACCAATATATTTATCTTTTATTTGTTTCAATCATTCAACTGCGACACAGTCTTGAAGAGTTTAGTCGAACAAATCGAACCGAGTAACTATTATTTTAAAATCTGGTACTTATTCAATGGTGTGAACTGCTAATTTACGGGGATGTAAACAAACCAGCACCGGTTGCCACACAGGCGTAAGGGACAAACAAATACACACACACACACACACATATACCAAGGACTTCTTTCAGTTTCCGTTTACTTGGGGTCATAACTGAAGTCATTTGCCCAAATTATCACGCTGTGGTACTGAGCCCAGAACCATGTGGCTGGGAAGCAAACTTCTTACCACTCTGCCACGCCTGCACCTATATCAACCAATATATCATCATGAATATAAATTAGGATCTTAGTGAATTCTGATCCTTTATCAAAACTTTTGGTCGTTGGTATCATGGATATATATCACGGAGTGATATATATTGGTTTGGAAATTTAACAAGACCAGTAATTGAAGGGGCCAAGTGAGGCGCTAAGTCGATTACATCGACTCCAGTGCTCAAACTGCTACATATTTCATGGACCCCAAAACGATGAAAGACAAAGTCGATCTCCGCAGAATTTGAACTCAGAACGGGACGAAATGTCTCTAAGCATTTTGTCCGGCATGTTAACGATTCTGCCAATTCGCTGCCTTCTCAGGGTGATATATATATTAACATTTATTTATATATATTTAGATTTATTCACAATTTTCCAGAGATACGATCTAACTTGAATCTACGTACATCTGATGTGTATGTGTATTAGTGTGCGTATGTGTGTGTGTGTGTGTGTGTGTGTGTGTGTGTGTGTGTGTGTGTGTCTGCGTGCGTGAGGGGATAATTTTCGCACATGTGCATAAGGTCTTAAGAAAAAGAATTGAGTGTTAAGAAAAAGATATAGTAAAGGGAAAGATATTTTAGCGAATGTGAAAAAGACGAAAAGGAAATTAAAAATTACGTCACGCCTCTAAATATTTACTTTGCAACTTTTTACCTCCTCAAGGATGATCTCATTGATTTTTTTCGGAGTAACTGAACCTTACTCCGCAGTTTTAGATTTCATTCTCGCATCTAATCTTCGGTTTTTCAATTTATATTTTTCAGCAAGTTCTCTTTCATAGTTAGCATCGGTTACACTCCCGCATTATAAAGTTTTGTTTTCTATTTCTTTACTTTGACTAAAATTATATTTTGCTTTACTTTTTTTTTTTTTTTTGTGTACTCACATTTCTTAACACTCGATTATTTATGCAAATATTTCGTATTCTAAGTTTCATTTTCCCTTCTTCATATAATATCTAAATCACTTTTTCTCCTCTTCTTACCTTTTTCTACTATTTATCTCTTCCTAACTGACAAATTCCTCTTCTCCATGTGTTTATTTATTTTATACATAATAATATAACTCTTACATAATCTAACGGTAAGCTGATGTATTTTTTCAACCTTATCCAATTAAAAATTATCTAGATAATCAAATATATTCACCGTATATCTTTTAAATGTCATTAATATATAACAGTTTTCATAATAGTCCGAAGACCAGGAAGAGAAACTTGGTATAATGATTTGTGAAGTAAATCCCCTCCAATGGAAAAAGGAACATCTGATGACTTAATCATGTCCAAAGGAAGTTAAGAACTTCCGTTGCCGTAAATACTCTTTTCACACATGTCATGTGATAAGGAATATTAAAGCAAACTCTGATTTACGTACAAAAATATGACAAAACTTAAGATGTGAAGATCAAAATGTAATGTTCGAAGCTTGATCAGGAGCCGAAAATAGAACTCCGTAGAAGAGAATAATTCACTTCCGATAGTATGATACTCAACATTTCGTAAAGAGAGTTAGTGTCAACGATCAATGGACTTTGATAAGTGTGTGAAAAGCTAGAAATTTGGATACAGTTTTGTAGTATGTCGAAGGCTCATGTAGATGCTTTCTAAGTTGGCTCAATATTTCATTTAGAGACATTAAGCATTAAAAACGAATTTTATTTTGTCTTTAATTATTTTCAGGACGTCGTCAAAGGAGTATAATTTTGTTTCAAATCAATGCTATTACATTTAAGCTTGCATATTTTATAACAAGTTAACAACTACTTCTCCCGTTAATGTTTGTGGTCAACTAACATTCTAATCCCATTAAATGCATGCGGCTTGCTCGGCGCACATCCAAGAGAATCAGCAGCGGAATAAACTTCATTGCTTCCCAATCTGAGAATTCTAGGCAATAGATAACATCAAAGAAATTTCGATCGCTGTTATTTATGATGATTACTAGTTCTAGAATGAGGAATCACGTAAAATTACACTTTGACGTTTCTATAGAAGAGCTACAATTCATACTATATTAGAATGCTGATATCAAACTTCTGTTAAAATTAAATGCATTGCCACCATAGCAAGCAGCCTTTGCGATTTCGCTCAGACACATAAATACATTTCCTCTTTGGTAGTTTTATCAATGGATCTCTTTTGTTGGTACAGAATTAACGATTTAAGATGACGTACCAGTAAATAAACCTACTTTTCTTATTATTTTTAAAAGAATAATAAAGTATACACACAAAAAATATATATCTATATGAGCAAAATAGAGGGTACTCTCTCTCTCTGTCTATCTTTCTTTCTCTTTATATATATAGCATGTGTGTTTGTGAGTGTATTATATATATAGTATGTGTACTTGTGCGTATATTTATGTGTGTGTGAATGTGATTGTATGTGTGTCTGTACGCATATGTATAAGCTTGAAGGACAACATAGGTATGTAATTAAGACTGATTGATAAAAACATATGGCAATGAATTCATATGTCGAGAGTTTATATAAAAATAGTAGACGTTTCTTCCAGTCATATAAAGAGACTTAATTGCATATTCTTCTGTTCATTTAACGATCGGGTACGGGTGTCAAATCAATCGACAATGCTACCTGCGATAAATTGGTGGTTTATCAACGATGAAATTCTATTCCTCAAATCGTTTAATGCTTTTGAATTGTGAAATAAACACCAAACACGCTCTCAAACATATATACACACATAGACTTAGATATATTGATATGTACTTCGATACACACACACACACACACACATATATATATAATTATGTATGTACGTATGCATGTATATGCATGTGTTATATATTTGTATGTATACATATATATGTATGTATATATATATCTGTGTGTATATATATATATACATATGTAAGGATACATATATATATACATATATATGGATGCATATATATATATATATGCATATATATATATACATATATATATATATAGATATATAGATATATACATACATATATATATATATATATATATACAAACATATATACATATATATACATATATACATACAAATATACATATATACATAGATATATATACATACATACCTATATGTCCACACACACATACACACACACACACACACACATTTACATAGCGACACATACACATATAAGCAACTATCCATGCATAAACATAAACAGCTATACAAGAAAAACACAGAAATACAGAAAACGTGATGAAGGAATTGAGAATGCGAGTATCCTCAACAAAAAAAAAAGGGGCAGGATCAGAGAGTTTAAGGCGAATATTCATACCATACTGCTGCAAAATGGATCGCGGTTCTCTAAATTTTCGGTTCCGCTTACCATCACTGTATTGTGTTACACTGAATATCGAAAGGTCGTGGAGAGTGATCAGATAAATTGAAGTCGCTGGCTATGGTTTTTCAGCGTGGTATTGTGGACTTCGTGAAGATTCCCCTCTAAGCAATAATTCCAATAGCAGTTAATATTATCTATTCATAAAGAATTGTGGATGCAGCATGCTATAGAAAATTGTAAAAATAACCGAAATTATTCGATAATTAAATTGTCTATCTCAGTCCTGGTATACTTGTAATGTGGAGAATGAAATGACAAGTTTAGCATAGTATGCGGGAGATGATGATACTAAATATGTTTAAGGACAAGAGAACCTCTTACAAAAAGGTCATAATTCATCTTTGTTAACTTCTTAAGTAAGCCATTATTCAGATTATTAAACTACCAAATTAAACTTTTCTGCTCAGGAACGTATAGGGATTTATCAGCCTTGCAAGTCATTTTATGTTAAACACATCTATAGCTAATAACACTTGTATAACTTCATTTTCAGATATTCCAAGAAATTCTATATTATTTTTACACGTTTATGATGTTGGGAATCCGAGATCAACTAGCTGAACAAGTTGAATGTCTTTTAATCTTAGAAATTATTACAAAAAATAAGCCATGACAACTATCTAAGCTGGAAACCTGTTTACAAATATAATCTCAGTGGAAGCCATCTGGATCACCTGTAGGAAGATCAGAAGGAATAATGTATCACAACATATTCGGTTTGAATTACAAGAAAAGATATAAGGAAATGCAGTTCACTTGGCTCTAAATGTCACGCACGTCATAACAGATTTATTTATATTAGATTCAATGATATGAAAATGGAACTAAAAGAAATATTTTTAATCTTTATGCAATTATTATACTTGAGAATCTGTGTGTTTATTTTTCATTTCACTTTCCGTTCAAATTCAACTCATACGTTTAACATAAAAGTCAGAATTTTAGTAACAGCATTATTCTCAACTCTTCATTCTTTTTGTCTTCTTATTCTTAACAATCATCTTTCTATATTTTATTTTATATTAGATAAACAAGTATTTTAATCCATAGACAAACGTACAATAAACATACTCATATATTCACACAAATATAGACATGTATAAGATATATATAGCAGCGTGTGTGTGTGCGTGTATATGTGTGCATCTATGTATGTACACACATACATGTATATAGATATATAGATATTTTTATGCATATATCTATATATATATGTATATATACATATATACACGATGTTTTGAGTTGGAAGAATACTGACATTATATAATTAAAGAACTAAAAGATAGCATTTTACAATATATATCCTACTTTGGGATTGCTGAAAGTTCAAATTCATAATGACATGCTTTAAAAAGTTTATAAAGGCAAACGACTAGATTGAAAAGTAATCTAAAACAGCTATGCACGATTTTTGTCAGGCAAGTGTTGACTTAAAAACACAACTTTCGTCTTATTTGTTGTTATATTTTAGTTTCGGATTACAAATGAGGACTATTCCTGCGTATTATTTCTATAAGACAGTTAGCATCAAATTCGAGTAAAGAATCACGCAGTTAATAAGTATAAATGTGACTAAATACGTTTTAACCAACAATTTGTTTTGTGGATATGAAAGGTTTTGAGAGATTTAAACGTTTCTTTTTTTTAATACACCGTTTAGTTTTCGGAAAAATTAAAATGTTAAATTGACTCCAAGCTTCAAATCACAATGAAATTTGTACTTGAATCGTTGGAGTGGAGTTAAGGTAGGGCGTTTTTATTTTGTACCTTGACTGTTTTACGGATAGGACTAAACTTTCCTCGTGGGGATATTGAAAATCAGAACGTAGCTCCTAAATAAAACTTTAATGATAGAGAAGACTAAAATAGTGAATATTGTTATATAAATTTAATTTATCAGGACTAGGCTAATAATTACAGTATTATCTAATTACTTCATAAATATAACTGAATATAGATAAATAACAGATTCTAATATTTAGAAAACGTTATATAAAATTACAACATTGAATTTCTAAATCTGTTAATACATTTAGGAGGATATAAATTTTGGTTCTCACAAAATGTACTTGTAATAAAAGCTTATTAAATATCAGGAACACCTGATAAACAGATTTAGTTTTGAGGAGCAACTATGTTTTTATCGGTATTCTTCAAAATGAAATTTCTTTGCCTTAGTTAGTGAAGGTGGAGAGTGTGAGAGAATGACAGCTAATCTCAGGTTATTTAATTGACATATATACAAAATATTCTGAAAGAGTCTTCAAAACAGATAAAGGCTTATGACGAATTAATTCATCTTTAGAAACAATTTATCTAGTATTCTAGCAAAGAACTTACGCACCACTACAAAGTTGACATTGAAGATAAGATTTTCAACGATTGCTTGAATATGTGCCTAAAATTATATGCAATTAAACGAGTTAACTTTCGGCAGCTTTTGCAACTCGGCCGACATGTGGTCAGGAAAGCCAGTCACAAACGCTAACTTAACCGTTCGGTCCAGTGATTCACCTTAATATCCCGACAATTTAGTCAATTTCCTGAGTTCGTTGGCAAATACGTCGACTTTGAATTCCCCAGGCGAGAGTACGCTTCGAACATTCCTTCTGCAAAGGCCTCCATCAAACGGATTTCTATGTTTTCCGCACTCAGTTGGTCCATTTCTTCCATTTCTAGGTATAGTGCCAACACCGAACCATCTAGGTACAGCGGCATAAAACTCGCTAAGTCGTCTATACCGTGGAGTTTCGCAACCAGTTTCATCTTCTTCAACCAAGCGACTATATCCGTGTCACCGCAGAACGGTTTGACCATATCGTTCGAAATACGGACTACACTCATCATTCGTATTTTTTTTCTTTTTAGTTATGGGCCAAAATAGCTTGTTGTGTGATGGAGGAAAAAGACAACAGAAAAAGAAGCAAAAGGGAGAAAGAAATACAGAGACCTTACCTGCTGACCGAGGCGGGACGAGCAATCACTGTCTTTATCGTGAAGAAAAACACGTCGTTCTACACTCGCCGCCTCTCATCCAACTGCTTCCACGTGCTTTCTGCCCGCGCATACCTCCGTGGCTCTTCCACCTGTCCCCGCAGTCTTCACTTCCGTTTACCTCATCTGCAATCCTCTCCGCCAACACCACATAGCTCATCACAGCTCATAACACCACAAACACCACACGTTATAAATTTATTTGATTATATTTTTGTATGTTACATATTCAGATTAACCTGTTTGCTTTTATTGTATCTTAGTGTGGCATCAATGCATTTCTTTTATAAAGAGTTACATGCTCTAATAACTCATTTTGGTTTCTAGGTTTTGGTGTTATCTTTTACTTCCTAAGATCATCCTGCTAATATTTCCCTTATGTGAATAGAAATAAAACCATATTATATCTAGATCATATATCATTTATAGAGTAGAGGAATACTCACATTTCTTGAATATAATAGACAGCTATTATTTACTATTTAGATTTATTTGATACATTTACAAGAACCTTTAGACAAACATACTTTATATGTCCTGTTAATCTGCTGATTAGTTACAGTCATAACCTTTAAAGGGTTAAACTTCATTTAGTCTATTAATTTAAATTAATCGCATTGTTGCTATTAGTATTATTAAGATTTTTAAAAATCGCGCTGATTCCCTTGTAAATTGCCTAGCGGTTTATTTAAGCAAATGACGAGTGTTTTTTTTTTAATACAACATATACAATTAAACACTCCTTTTGAATATTCTAATGTTATTTTGAAATATTCAAAACGATTTCACAATTCTATTTTTGTAGCTATTGATTAACATGTTGATGCTGAATTAATTGAGAAATTCACAAGAAAAGAACATGACTAAGGGGAAACAGAAAATAGGTTTGGTAGGTGTGTACATGATTTCAAAATGATTATTTAGAAATTTCTGATATATCCTATTCTGTATTTCAAATTCCTTTAATAATAATATAAGTCTAGAAAGTAACATTATGTCTTGAAAATTTCAAAATGTTCAGTTTCTCTGCTAAGATTCTCCAATTCAATTTCATTAACTTTCATTGTTAATATTTAACTAAATTCTCTTTAAATTTGCTTTCGATGAAAATAATTGTAATAGAAAAATATCAATAGCTATAAAAATAATAACACCCCCACTATTTTATATCGTACATTTCGTAGCGTTCACATCTGCGGGTGTCCTTGATTAGATTTTAAATCAAATAAATGAAGTTGGTTTGATTCCCTAATGCTCTTGGTAAAAGCATGAATTCAGATCTACTCATTAAAATCTCAAATAATTCTAAGGCTACATGCCTTACAGCAACAGGAGATGAGAATTGAGATGTGTGTATGTTGTAGTTATTAATATTATCGTTGTGGTAGTTCGCCAGCCGTTCTGTGCACCATTGTTGTCACCGCCGCTGGCGTTCGTCTTGCAGACGTAGCATGTTGTCGACAAAGAAGACGACAACGACGGCGAATGTTAGAAATCAATATTATCGTTGTGGACGATTTCATCAATCACAAGTAGTAATAGTTTATCTGAAATCATAGCGTACAATAATGCTAATAAATTCAGAAGATAAGACCGAACTACTCGGCTGTTTAGCTGAAATATTTCAATTAAATATCGCATGGTGTTGAAAATAAATCTTAAACGTCTTGATATTTGACATAACGTATATAAGCAAAGACTTGTATTAAAATTGAATATATTTGAATAAAAAATAACTCATTTCAGTAAATATTGCTTTTATGTCGAGGTAGCTGTCCAAGTAGATAACATTTTCGGATATTTAGATTAGTCTTTGATTGAAGTATCCAATAATATTCACCGAACAAAAAAAAATTTAACTAGCAAATAAAGTAGAATGTTTACTTAGTGTAAGCAAATACAAATTCTCATTTTAATAATTGAACTCTACATACTTAAATCTTGATCATTATGAACCATTACTTGGCTGCTAAATCTTAGGAATTTCTGTTATGTGATCTAATAACGATTATATCAGAACTGACTTTCCGTGAGCATTTGTTCATGATTGATTGAAGATTATTAATTCAATAAATATTCAGTTATTCCAGTTCTAGTAGTTTGCAACGCAACACTGCAGATCAATCTTAATTTGAACTTAACATATGGTTTTCAAAGTTAGACTATACTCTTAACCATTAGGAACATTTAGTTTAATATTTCATCAATATCTAGTTAATTGTGATATTTAATTACTAAGATAAGAGGTAAGATGTAAGCCAGATGTAAATGACAGTTTAGCTGAGTTAGAAAGCCTGTACTATATTCAATTAAAAATATTGTTACATCAATTTATTTTCTTGAATATATAAATCTGTGACATTGTACCTTTAATAACAAAGTCCCGAAATTATATCTCATATGAAAAACAATTACAGTTAATGTTTAAAAATCAGTTTATATGAAACATGCGCATATATCTTAGTGTTCAATGTCTATACAAACACACACACATTTACATATTCAGACATATACACACATATATATATATGTGTGTATATGTGTATGTGTGTGTGTATTTATATATATACGTATATGAATTTGTGTTACAAGATTCCTGATGTGAAGACGTGGGTTGAAACAGATATTGTTATATTTCGGGACATTCATGTTTTTTGCCAAATAAACACGCGCACTATATATTCGTTCTTTAATAAGCAGACCAAGAGCACACACGAAGATGGAAAGTGTCGCTTCCACACTGATGTGTGACGAGTGATTTTCGAACAATGGATATGAGTTAGAATAAGACAAAAAAAATGACTATCTCGAAATATAACAATATCTATGTATACATACATACATACATACATACATATGTGTGTGTGTGTGTGTGTGTGTGTGTGTGTGTGTGTGTGTGTGTGTGTGTGTGTGTGTTTGACTGTCTGTCTGTGACTGTCTGTGTTTGTGTGCATGTGTGTGTGTGTGACTGTCTGTCTGTGACTGTCTGTGTTTGTGTGCATGTGTGTGTGTAACTGTGTGCACGTGTGTATGTGTCTGTATATATATGTGTGTGTGTGTGTGTGTGTGTTTATGTATATGTATGTAGATATCCTTTGTATTTTAAGCACACGACCTGAAATTTATTTTAATTTTAATTAATGGAAAGTGTCGAGATGTAGTTATGTTATATAGATATCACCAGTGTAGGGAAGCTAGTTATACTGTGTAAGCACTTTTGTTTCGTCTTAGTATATTTGCCATTTTCACGTACACTGAAAGAACTAGTTTAGGCTTCTTCCCACATCAGTGGAAATTGTATAAAGTAATAATTAAAGATTTAACTGAATACATATTTTTGACATAGGATTAATCGGTACATGGTTAATAATAGTAAGAAGGTAATCGGATGCTCCGGTTATATTTAATATACTATTTACTAATGGTAGCCTTATATATAGAAATCAGTCAGGTATGAAAATTGCTCTCGATAACCCATTCAGTCGATGTTTTTTCAGAAAATAGAGCATTAGTATCTATTATGCACAGACTTAATATTCTGACACTGCCATATGACTGAAAACTAATCTTTGTATTCGCTCATGTTACATAATTGGTTATAACACAAATTAATTTCATTACATATCTTACTTTAAGAATAGTTAAGTTATGATCACGATAAATGATAGTGACAAAAATAATTATATGCCAGAATATGAAATATATATATGTACGTTTATATCTGTATATCTACATGTATGTATGCATCTATGTATGTATGTATGTATGTATGTACTATGTATGCATGAATGTATGTATGTATTATGTATGAATGTATGTATGTGTGTATTTATATATATGTATGTATGTATGTATGTAAAGAGAATGGAGTTATTATTTCAGATCTTAATTGGTCAATTCCTGGTCAAAATTCGTTTAACTCCACGTGAGATTCCTTTCACCAGCCTTTGTTAGTATTTGCGTTAAGCAATTTATTCAGTGAGAATTTCACTTAATGTAGCTTTGAGTATCTGCAAAATGAATTTTCAGTCGCTGAAAAAATCGGCAATAAACTAAACGTGAGTAGATCCGATGGTTGATGCAGTGTTTTGATCCTCTCCAAGTTGTCTGGATCATTCAAACAATAATTTTATGCAGATTGTCAGGACGTAAAGCAACAAATCTTACATAGAACTGATATTGCCTTGTTTGAAAGAAGTCACTTCTGAGCGGCATTAGTAAAAGTACATGTAGTATGTTCTATAGGAAAAGAAAGGTTCCTGGTGAGTCCAGTATGCTACGCGCTCTTTGAAATCCGTTTTATTTAACTTACGCCTCATAATCTTCGTGGAAAGACGTGAACGTAAAAAAGAGAGTGTCTACCACTTCTAAAAGTAGTGTACATTTTGTGCAGTCAACAGAAAGCAATATTAAGATCTAGCGAAGCATATTCCTACCTATTAAAAATAATTATTGATTTCATGTCAAATATGTAGTGGTCTAAACTTTCCAAGCACATTCCGTCGGATAAAGCTGAGATAAGTGAATACCATGAAACATATGTCTAACAAAATATTCGTTATATGATATCTGTCTCATATGAAAAATATCATGATAATCTAAATCCCTGATAGGTAAATTAATTTTTGTTTCCGATTAGGTGTAAGATGGATTGTTCTATCACTTCAATTTTTGGATATAAGATTATGCCACCCTTTCAATTATTGGAATTGACTTAGTGTTGCTTGAATTAATAGTCGTTTTCAGTCAATCTGAACTGATGCTTTACTATTTATGCGAAGAATTTGTTCTCATTTCGAATACTGTTATTTATATGGATAATTTAATTTCAAGAACGATGAAACATACTGAGAAAAAGATTCGTAAACATAGATCACATAATTCGCATTTTTTATAGACACGTAAATTAACTTATCTAAGTCATGTGACTAAAGTAGGTATTTTTAAGATTCCTATATAATGTTTTGGAAAATAAAATGACGCATTGCAAACTTTCATCAAAAATTCGGACAAATATGCAACATAATTTTTACAATACATTTATTCCAGTTTCAGAGGAATCTTTTAAATGAGAAATTGTGGTAGCATGCATTCTTAAATTTACAAAAGAGAAGTTACCCGTCATTAAGTTGGATATATTTCTCAGAATAATTCACTTTTATTTTGACAGTTTAACCTTTATAATTTATGTGTAGAAATATTGTTATTTAAGCTAGATGACAAAAGAGATTACCAAAATCAACATAACTATTCAGTGTCCTTTCTGTTAGTTTTATTTCATGATACTGTTCGACAATTCATATTTAACTGTTCTGAACTTTCTTGCTTTATTGATCTAATTACATTTCAGATCGGTCTTTTCTATTCGATACAATTCTACTAACGATGTGTCTGAAAAAGATATATTGCGTTGATGTGCTTATCACTTTATTCTTGCTTATATTTTCTGTCTGTTGAATATAATATCTACGTTAGGCGACAGTTTGTCAATGAATGAGTGAATCAAATTATCACTAGTCTTCAGAATTTTCTTGTCAATAAGGTTTGTCTGACAGCAACATTTGGAAACTTAAGGACATGTCAAGTATAATTAACAACACACTGTCTTGGATACTAACTTACTAAGTTTACCTCTGTGTATTTGTGAATAAGTGTGAATTTTAAAGAATGCTTCTGGGAAGCCTCATAGACAGTTTAATGATTCCTGCAGACAAACAGGCGTCATTGATATATTTGCTTCTGCTTCGTAGTATCGATGTATTGAAACCTAAAATTGGAGTTACACGGCAATTAACAACCAAAAAGAGAAACTTTAACAAAATACTTTCAAAATAACAAACATTTTGTTACAAAGGCTTATAAATACAACCATCTATAAAAGTTTCGAGTTTGTGAAGAGAGATATTATAATTTCATCAATAATTCATAAGAGTTGACTGGTCCATGTCAGTAGGACAATAGATAACAATTCAAAAGGTCACCAGTTCATATATATCAGAAGCACTTTTCTATATACTCTAAAGATAAACTTGTAATGACACAACAAGATTATTTGAAAAACATACCACATAGTGTAATGTTCACTACTATAAGAAGCAGTTACACTGGAAACTGATGTAGGCTTCGCCGGTTCTCACTTCTGAATAAAACCCTTCTTGTGTATGGACCGACTGAAATTTTGTTTTTTTAAGTGGGCCTGCTATACTTTGGAAGCAAATGATGTTATTGTATTGTTGTTAATGTTTTTAGTGGGTGGAGGGAAAAAAACAACATCTATGCTATTTGTAAACCCATCTAGACAAGTGATATCGGTACTGTTAGATTATAACTAACCAGTACTTTTATCGAGACACCATCTCTAGCAAGGTTGCCCACCAAGGCGGAAGAAGCCTTCCTATCCAAGTTTTAAAATCAGGATAGTCCTTCTCCTAGTCTAACTGCCATCAAGGCTAACGAGCTCAACCTATCCGGAGCACTGGTCAATTGAAGACGCCAGACACTCGCTTTTCACTCCTTTCACCTGTTAATTCCAAAAGACTTTGCCACGCGAAGGCTAAGAGTTGAACCTGACTGTCGGGGCTATATTTTCTTCTTCTTCCTCTTCCTCCTATTCCACTTCTTTTTATTTCTTCTCTTCCTCTTCCTTTTCTTTTTTCTTCCTCATCTTCTTCTTCCTCCTCTCCGTTTCCTTTTATTCCTTCTCTTACGTTTCATTTTATTCCTCCCCTTCCACTTCTTTTTATCCCTTCTCTTCTTTCTTTTCCTCTTCCCTTCCTTTTATTCCTTCTCTTCTTCTTCATTATTATTATTATTATTATTATTATTATTATTATTATTATTATTATTATTATTATTCAGTAGTTTTATTTTTATAACGTGCTTTCACTTCACTACCGAGCGCAGCTCTGTGCGCCTTGGGTATGTGCTGTGGTTTGCTGTGGTGCTCTTATGTTTACTGTATTGAAAGTGTTTTGCGTAGAATGTGTGCAGTACCCAGTAGTGCAATTTTCTGTATGTTATATATATTTGTAAGTCCTGGTATTTTTGTTATGTATTTGTCTGAATATTTTTTTATTATACTTAAGGCACCTACTATGATAGGAATTGTTTCTGTTTTTAGATTCCACATTCGAGTTATCTCTATTTCCAGGTCTTTGTATTTTGAAAGTTTTTCCATTTCTTTTAGAGAAACGTTGTCATCTGCTGGTATTGATACATCAATTAGAAAGCATTTTTTTTCTTCATCATCTTTTACAACTATATCTGGTCTATTTGCCTTAATTTCTCTATCTGTGTGTATTGGCATATCCCAGAGTATGGTTGCTTTCTCGTTTTCTGTGACCTTTTCTGGCGTGTGTTTATACCATCATTTTTCTGTTGTTATTCCATAGTGTTGGCATAGCTTCCAGTGTATATAGGTCCCAGCTCTGTCATGTCTGTGAATATATTCCTTCTTAGCCAGGACTGGGCAGCCAGAGATAATATGATTTATTGTTTCTTGTCCATCTGCACATATTCTACAGTTACTTGTTATGTTTCTTTTCATTATGTGTTTTTGGTAATTTCTGGTGGGGAGGCTCTGGTCTTGTGCAGCAATTAAAAATCCTTCAGTCTCTGCTTTGAGTCCTGAGCTTCTCAGCCATTGCCGGGATTTTTCTCTGTCTATTTCTTTCGCATTTAGTTTAGCCCAGTATTTACCATGTAGGGGCTTTTCTTGCCATCGTTTTATCATGGTCCGTTGCTGTTCTAGTTTTAGTTTGGATTTCATTTGTTTATAGCTTCTTCTTCTTCTTCTTCTTCTTCTTCTTCTTCTTCTTCTTCTTCTTCTTCTTCTTCTTCTTCTTCTTCTTCTTCTTCTACTTCTTCTTCTTCTTCTTCTTCTTCTTCTTCTTCGTATTTGTTAGGTAGATTGATTTCTTGTTTGTATTTGTCAGCTTCCTTAAATACTGAAAACAGTTTTTTGTTTTGCTCGTGTTTTGTGGCTATTTGTATTAGTTTTCCTTGCTTCTGCAGTAGGTATTTTTGCAGTCCTATGGTGATTATTTTATAATAGTTTTCTAGCTGTATAAGACCTCTGCCACCTTCTGTGCGTTGTATATATAGCCTTTCTATGTCAGATTTTGGGTGGTGCATCCTATATCCTGTCATTATTTTTCTTGTTTTCCTGTCTATTTAAGATAGTTCGTTTAGTGTCCAGTTAAGGATGTTGTAGCTGTAGCTTATAACTGGGACAGCTAAAGTGTTGATACCCATTATCTTGTTTTTAGCATTGAGCTCTGTTTTTAGTATTGATCTAACTCGTCTATAGTACTCTTTCTTTATTTTTTCTTTCATTTGTGTATGTTGTATCCTATCTAGTTCATTGACTCCTAAATACTTGTATGGTTGGCTTTCGTCTAGTTCTCTTATTTCATTGGCTTTATCTAGTGTTATATTGCTAATTTTAACTAATTTTCCTCTTTTCAGGGTTGCTTTGGCACATTTTTCTAATCCGAATTTCATATCTATTTCCTTGGTAAAGCCGTGTACTGTCTGTAGTAGTGTTTCTAGCTCTTTGCCGTTTTTAGCATATAATTTTAGGTCATCCATATATTATTATTATTATTATTATTATTATTATTATTATACACACAACAGATTAGACCGTTGGAAAAGAAAAATTCCTAACATCGGGCTACAACAAGTAATCCTAGAACCCTCAAAGTATCGTAGCTGTCCTTAATAACACTGTCTTCTGGAGCTGTACTAAACTGGGTTTTATGTCTATTTCCTTTACCCATCTGTTGAAATCTTTAGGGATGGTTCTTAATGCACCTATAACTACTGGTATACGTTTCATCCACGCTTTCCATAGTCTCTGTAATTCAATGGCTAAATCCTGGTGTTTTGCTATTTTTATGCCTCACATATTGATGCTTTCATCATTTGGTCCTGTAAAGCCAATTATTCAGCACTTCTTATTCTCTTTAACTACTACTGCTAGATCCGGCCTTCTAGTTTCTATCACTCTATCAGTATGAATGTTAAAGTACAACACCATCTTATATTTCTTACTTTTTAGTACTTTACTAGGTTCATATTCATACCATTTATCAGGATGGTTAAATCCTGGCTTTCTACATAATTCGAAGTGGAGTATTCTCCCTAGGGTGTCATGTCTTTTCTTGAATTCTTTCAGTGCCAGCATGATAGATTCACTTCCTATATAACTAACACTTTCCTCTTTTGATTTGCATAACCTACATTGGGAATCTACTTGGTTTTTGTCTATCTTGGCTTTTATCCAATCAGTGTTTAATGCTCGATTTTGTGTTGCTACTAAAAAACTTTATTTTTCCCTTTTCAGCATTCCTTTCTGCAACCATTACCATGCCTCACTACAACTATTTGTTTCAACTATCTTTGGGAATTTATCATGCAAAGATTTTTCCTGCCAGTCAAATAACTTTTCTTCTTTCTTCTGGCTTTTAATTCCATTTGGTTCTTTGGTTTCCCTATGTCTTGCTGTGATTCTAGCAACTCTTAATAACGTTTATTCACTATTACCTCTATAGGAGTCTATATCTACTCTAGTTAACTCCACGTAGTTTTCTACTGATATTAACCCTCTTCCACCTTCCTTTTTAAGTAAGTATAATCTTACTACTCCTGCTTTTGGGTGGAGTCCTCCATTCATATTGAATTCCTTCCTAGTTCTTCTGTCTAGCTTTACTAATTCAGTCTTTGTCAAAACTACAAAAGCTGCTGAATATCTAAGTAATGATACTGCCCAAGTATTTACAGCCTTCACTAGATTCGGACCCTTTAGCCTTGACTTGATTAGCTTCCTTACCCTTCTAGTGTACTCCTCAATTTTCACTTCTATTTCTATTGTTGGTATTCTGTCAGATTCAAATACTCGAAGAAAGTTATAACTCTCTTCTTCTTTCAGTGATTATTAATGTCCGGCCATCTGGTAATTGGATGCCTTCACTGTTGACTACCTGTCCGCTTTTCGTGACTAATATTGCACACTTATCTATGCCAAATTCCATGCTTATTGAAAATGTTTTACATAGGATGTGTGCAGTGCCTAGTATTGCTATTTTCTGTATGTTATATATATATTTGTTAGTCCTGGTATTTTTGTTATGTATTTGTCTGAATATCTTTTTATCATACCTAATGCGCCCACGATGATAGGAATTGTTTCTGCTTTTAGACTCCACATTCGAGTTATCTCTATTTCCAAGTTTTTGTATTTTGAAAGTTCATTATTATTATCATCATCATCATCATCATCATCATCATCATTTATTATTATTATTATCATTATTAATATTATTATTATTATTATTATTATTATTATTATTATTATTATTATTATTATTATTATTATTATTATTATTATTATTATTCGCCCGTCGCTACGTTCTGAGTTCCAATTCAATCGAGGTTGCCTTTGCTTCTCATCCTTTCGGGGTCGATAAATAAAGTGCCAATGAAACACTGCGATCGATGTAATCGACTAGTCTCCTCCCCCAAAATTTCAGGCCTTTTACTATTATCATTATTATTATTATTATTATTATTATTATTATTATTATTATTATTATTCGCCCGTCGCTACGTTCTGAGTTCCAATTCAATCGAGGTTGCCTTTGCTTCTCATCCTTTCGGGGTCGATAAATAAAGGGCCAATGAAACACTGCGATCGATGTAATCGACTAGTCTCCTCCCCCAAAATTTCAGGCCTTTTACTATTATCATTATTATTATTATTATTATTATTATTATTATTATTATTATTATTATTATTATTATTATTATTATTATTATTATTATTATTATTATTATTATTATTATTATTATTATGAAGGCGGCAAGCTGGCAGAATCGTTAGCGCGCCGGACGAAATGCTTAGCGCTATTTCGCCCGTCGCTACGCTCTGAATTCAAATTCCGTCGAGGTCAATAAATTAAGTACCAGTTGAGTACTGAGGTCGATGTAATCGACTATTCCCCTCCCCCAAATTTCAGGCCTTGTGCCTATAATAGAAAGGTATTCCGCCAGTCGTTACGTTCCGAGTTCAAATTCCGCTGAAATCGACTTTGCATTTTATCTTTTCAGGGTCGATAAATTAAATAGCAGTGAAACACTTGGGTCGACGTAATCGATTAGTCCCCTCCCTAAAACTTTCAGGCCTTGTACCTTTAGTAGAAAGGATTATTATTATTTTTTTAATTTTTTCTTATTATCATTAGTGGTATTTCTTCCAGTTTTACGTTCTGAGTTCAAATACCGCTAAGGTCCAGTTGGCATTTCATCGTTTCAGGGTCGATAAATTGAGTACCAGTCAACTACTGGGGTCGATGTGATCGACTACTCCCCTCACCCAAAATGTCAGGCCTAGTGCCTATAGTAGAAAGTATTATCATTATTACTGAGTGCGAGAGCAGTGTATGCCATCAAAGTTGCACTGGGGTACAAATATACGAAGCCCAGCATACCCACCATGACTACTCGTCTGATAAGGGTACACCAGGCACATGTAGCACAACCATATGTGCGCGGCATAGTGATATCATATCAATATAAATAGCACATGACCTTGCAGGTGGGGCCCAGTTAGAATTTTTTTCAGGTCGAGTAGCCCATCCTGCTCACAAGATCCCTGAATAAGAGTTGTTTGAGGTTGTTGAACGAAACACCCATCTTTCCAGCAGTGAATTATCCAAACCCCAAAGAATTCCTCTCAGCACATGGCTATGATGCTCCCCTACCACTTCTGTTCATGATCAGAGATGCACATATCGTCACCCACTAACGGAGATGCTGAACTGATTATGGTCAAACAACTGACAAGCAAATCTGTGGTACTGAGCAGAATATTTGCAGTAGCCCATGTTTTATACCAAAACAAAACAATGCACATGAGAATAATTCCAGTCTGTTTAGATATGAAGCCATAACAGTGGCTGCCTGGTACTGCATCATAGCATATGATTATTATTATTATTATTATTATTATTATTATTATTATTATTATTATTATTAGGATTTTTTATTATTATTAGTCGTATCTTTCCAGTTTTAAGTTCTAACTTCAAATACCGCCGAGGTGGAGTCTGTCTTTCATCGTTTCGGGGTCGATAAAACAAGCACCAGTGAAGCACTGGAGTCTATGTAATCATGTAAGCGGTGAGCTGTATAATTGCTTACGTGCTCTACAAACGCCTTAGCTGCATTTCTTCTGGCTTCTAATTTCAAATCCCACAGAAGTCAACTTTGACATTTATCTTTTGGGTGCCCATAAAATAACTTACCAGTCAAGTAGTGTTGTCAATGTAATCGACTTATCACCTCCCTTAAAAAGCCGCTGTACGAAAGTTAGAAAAGAAATAATTATCATTATTATTATCATTGTTTTTATTGGGGAGAGAAGTAAATAGATAAATATACAAATCCATAGGCAGATAATTGAATGGAAAGTCAGAGAGGGAAAGAGAGGGAGAGAGAAATGGAGAGAGAGATGGAGAGAGAGAAGGGGAAAGAGACAGAGACAGACAGACAGACAGACAGATAGATAGATAGATATATAGATAGATAGATAGATAGATAGATAGATAGATAGATAGATTGATTGATTGATTGATTGGTTGAGAGATAGGTATCTCAAAGATGACAAAAATTCTAAATTCTTCCTTAATCCTATAAACGCTATGACTGATCTAACACTAATACTATCAATTCTGACTTGACTTTCACTCGTTCCATCATGATATTCATGACCAATATTTACCACGTTGATGAAATAATCTGGAAGTTTCTAACGCTATCAAACTTACATTATCTGTTTAAAAGATCCGCATTAAATACGCCTATTAATCCCAATCTTTTTCATTACGTACGCTTATCGCTCGACCTATTAGCAGCCTTCGATAGATTATGTGAGGAAAGAAAAAGAAAGATGGCTTCTGAAACATCTTCGATTAGAAGTTTACACGAAGGACGGCTCTGGGGTTGAACATTCAAGACTACAAAAGTAACAATTATAAATTAAATAATTCCTCCTCGACACTGCGACAATGTTAACACTATATCAGGGTTAAGCGATATTACACTGGAGCAACTACAAACTCTCTTTTCTAATTTAATCCATAATCTGCGTTTATAAATAATCTTTCCGATGGATAATTTACAAATGTGTATACCATCGCAGTTCTATATCATTTCTCTTTTACTGTATCTTAATTAGTCCAGTGAACGAAAGGTTTACACGTCTGCTGAACATAGCTGCCAAATTTCCCGCAAATTACAATTAGACATCACAAAAACAAAAATGAGGTGAAGATTATGGACAAAGTACCTCAAACCATCTTTATATCGACACCTGGGATGCTATCAATGAGGACACTAATAATAATTATTAGAAGAAAACTGCATGACTATTGGTATACTAAGCACTACAACATACTATAAAAAAGTATTTTTAAAATAAAGGAAAAGAATAGAATCAATAAATTTAAATATTCAAATTTGCTTTAAACAGATTACTTGAGCTTGAATACAATACAGCATTCAAAATATATTGGCTTAAGAATCAATCAGTGGACTAGCTATACTCATGTCATAAAAACAACGTTATGAATTTGTGTCAATGAGAAGACATTTTTATTACAAGCAACTACCATACATATATGTGTGTGTGCGCGTGCGCACGCGTGTGTGTGTATTCATATATATACATATGCATACATGCATACATACATATATACGTACGTACATACATACATACATACATACATACATACATACATACATACATACAAAGAGGATGGCTGTCCACTCGTCACCGTGGAAGACCACCACTGAAAATTAAGAACATTGTGCACTCACACAAATTCATACTTTACACTTGTTGCTCCGCTGGTAACTAATAAGCCCAGCTCTTGATATATATGTATATATATATATATATATATATATATATATATATATATATATATATATATATATATATATATATATATATATATATATATATATATATATATATATATATATATATATATATGTATATATAAATCTTTAAATCTTTAAATTGTTTCAGCTTGAAAGCTACAGTCGTGTTGGGGCACCACCGTTGTCTGTGGTATATCATTATTTGAAACCGCCTCTGGTTTGTGGCATTTGGTGAATGAGGGAGTTTGATGCTGCTGCCCGCATCTGTGTTTCCTGCCGTGAGGTAGGCTCATCCGGAGCCCTTGACAGGAGATCCAGTTTTGTTTAAAGACACCTACATCCACACCATGCAGTTTACTCAGGCGTTTTGGGAAGATATTGAAGAGTTGTGGGCCCTAGTTTCTGATCCTGTATTTTGATGGATATGCCGGGTTCTTTGGCACTATGCAATGCCCCCCCCCCCCCCGTTCTGCTGTTTATGTAACTTTCAATGCTGAAGTTTTCTAGGTGTATATCACTGCATATCTTTCCCGCCTCGCTTAAGAGTTTAAATCCTTTCAGTCTTTCCCACTAGCTGATACGTTGCATTGAGATGATTTTCTTCTTGTAGCTTCGTTGGATTGCTTCGAGTTCCGCCGTTAATTTTGTGTGGTGACCATAACTGGAAGAGGTAGTCCAAGACACTGAGGAAATAGGCCTTCCAAAGGACCATCATTGTCTTCCCTTCTCTTGGTCTGATAGTTCGGAGGATCTATCCAGCTAGTCGCCTGTATTTTATTACCAAATTGGTAATATGCACTTAGAGAGATGCATCATTGCTCATGCCACTGCCCAGTTCACGTGTGGATTATGATTCAGGGATTGCAATTCCTCCTGGGCCTGTGAATCTTGTCTGCATGACGTTCAGCTTTGTATGCTGATAGCACAGGGCTTGGATTCTTCCTACATTAAACTGCATGTTGTTGTCCTCAGCAAAACTGCATATTGCGTCCAACTCCCGTTGTAGATGTACAATTTTCCCAGTATTTTATATCGTCTGAGAGACTTTTGTGTCATCTGCATAACTAGCAAAGATGGCTATCTGAGCAGCTGAGGGCATGTCTGAGAGGGCCACTATGAACAGCAGTGGCCCTAAGACAGTATCCTGTTTTCTTGGAGGCGGCTATATTGGCCATCACTGCCTGACGTGTATCTTTTAGAAAGTATGCAACACCTAAACGATTATCTGAAAGAGCAGCTATTTTTTTGTTATGTTGGCTCAGTTCGCGAACAAGAGCAGTACGTCTTTCAGGTCTACACTCACTCATGTTATCCTACATGAAATATTCATATGCCATCCAGATGTTATAAATAAGTTTTGGTGTTCCGAGCACAAAGCGGACGTCTGCTAGTCGCACTAAACTGACCAGATAGAAGAAGGCAAACACTTTTTAGCTCATCTTTTCTAGAACCTCACGGTATCCGGGTGGGTAGTGCCCTACCCAAATGAAGCCGCTCAGGTATTCACGCAGCAACTGCATCCCATCGATAAAAAGATGACTTAATATGTAACACAGGCCGCCTACATGTAGGTCAATGATTACATGCTTCCAGCTCTCAGTTCTGTATGCTTCGCAACCTTCCCATTGCTGCAGGATATTCAAATAAAAGAAATGTGTAAAGTTGAAAATTAAGCAGCAATGCCCATGAAAATATCAACGATGCCTGTGCAAAATTTTAGATCCGATAAAGCTTGCACCACATCTCATAGACTCCTACCACCCTATTAACAAGATTCTTAGACAAACTGTGGCAAGATATCTAGTACCAGTAAGGTGCTTCTCCAAATGGTTGGAAATATGAAATACAAAAACTATATTACTCCATGCCAGAATGAGCTTTCAAGGAAGATATCGAGTATAAAAAAATAAATCAAATAAAGTTCACGTCCATTTGGGAAGAGACAGGAAATTTATACAATATAACTACAACTACATCTACACAAATCATTTTGAAGACGCTATAAAAATCTATATGAAAACCACAAAGGAAATGCTAAAAAAATGTATGTAATGTTTAAAAATCTCAACTTGGCGGACCGCACTAGGCTTTTTCAACCACTGTCCTTGATTCATTATAAAGCACCACAAACTTAACAAGTATACTCAGTAAAGGAATATTAAATAATTACTGTATATTAAAGTATATGTGCAATTAGATTCTTGTCAAAAGTTCCAATGTATTATACTGGTTTATGAACCTAAAAAATTAGTATACTATTTTGTTTGTGTGTATCTATACGTGCCTAACGTATAAATGCTGTTCTAAAAAAAGAAACACTTCAAATGAAATGGCTCCGAGGAAGCTGTAAAATATAGAAGTGCACGGTTCCTTAAAGCAGAAACAGCTACAGGTTAATGAAAAGGATTGCGTAACGACTGTTTATTTGTCATTCATTTATTAATTAATACTGCGCTCTATACTAATCAGTTCAGTTATATAAGACATCGGAGCAAAAACTGTCAGACAATTCACACTTCCTCACCGCCGGACTTTTCTAATGCCACAAAGGACAAGTATAATGAGTTCTGTCAACTGCTTATTGGTCTTTCTCTTTGTGTATGTATGTATGTATGTATGTATGTACGTATGCATGTATGTATGTATGCCTGTATGCATGTATGTATGTATGTATATATACATGTATATGTATATATATATATATATATATATATATATATGCATGTATATATATATATATATATATATATATATATATATATATATATATATGTATATATATATATATAAATATGTATATGTATGTATGCATATATATACATACACACACACACGCACGCACACACACACACACACACACACACACACACACACACACACATATATATATATATATATATATATATATATATATATATTCCTGCACGGACGTTCAAAGGAACGGACGTGCTTTTCTTTCTCTCTCTCTCTTCTATCTTTCAAAAAGATGTTTCGCACAGCGTTCACTAATTTCCTCCCGTTCTGGTCTAACGATTTTGCTTGTCTGCTTTCTTACAGTTTCTTTGTATGTCTCCTCTGTCCTGTTTTTGTTCCCAACTTTGACTCTCCTTACATCCTAAATTTTATTTTAGAATTTATAAGAGCAACTGTCTTTGAAAACTCATATTGTCGTTGAATGCTCGAAATGAGGAGTAGATACACACCCGATGATAGACAACTGAAGAAGAGGCCTTTCTCTGTGTTTACTTGTCCTGTTCTCCATTTTTTCTCGTTGTTTACGTATTTGATACGTTTGTTTATGTATTTTATGTTAGTTGCACCGTTGTTGACGTCCTGTACCCATACATGCATGTATACACACACACACACACACACACACACACACACACACACACACACACAGATATATATATATATAATATTATTTACTATTTATTATTTAACTGAACGCCACGCATCCATGTCCATGTAAGTTTATCTTCACCTTTGTGATGCGACACCCTACTCTATACGGTCTTCTTCCTCCATCCTTCTCTAATTCCCTTTTTCTCCTCCTCCATCATTCTCTAATTCCCTTTTTCTCCTCCTCCCTCCTTCACCGTTTTATATCTGTCTCTCTCTTTCCCTTCTTTCTCTTTTGCTCTCTCTCTCTCTCTGTCTCGTTGCTCACACGTGACCATCGTCCATCTTTCTTCTCCTCACGTGACCATCTTTCTTTTCCTGCACAGACATTCAAAAGAACGGACGTGGTTTTTCTCTTTCTCTCTCACTCTCTGTTTCTCTCTCCTTTACTCTCTTTTACTTTTTCTGTTTTCATAAAAAAAATGTTTCTCGTTGGTTACGTATTTCATGTTATTTGCACCGTTGGTTATATCCTGTACACATATCTGCATGTATGCATATGTATATATATATATATACACGCACACACACACACATACATACACACACATATATGTTATATATTATTTACTATTTATTATATATATATATATATATATATATATATATATATATATATATATATATATATATATATATATATATATATACATATACATATATACATACATGGATACATACATACAGACAAACATATACATGGGGTTCTATCAACTGCTTATTCGGCTTTCTCCCTGTGTATGTAAGTCATTATTCAGTTTATTTCAAGATTTCTTAGCTGTGATCTTGGAACCTAATAGTCGACCAACTATAGTACTTACTCAGCGTACCTATTCGTTTAGCTCAAAAGTGAACTAACCGCCTCATATTCTGTGTGTGTGTGTGTGTGTGTGTGTGTGTGCGTGCGTGCGTGTGTGTGTGTGTGTGTGTGTGTGTGTGTCTGTGTCTGTGTATGTATACACTTAGAGGCAGAGAAAGAGATGAGGAGAGAAAAGGATCGAGAGCAGAAGTCAGAGTGTAGAATAGGTATTACTTATGTGAATGTCTCAATATAATACCCATAAAACATATACTTTTATCAAGTTATATCCAAGCTTATAAAGTATTTTCCAAGTCTTGAGCATATCAAACGATATATAATGTAAACTTCGAGAGTATGGTATATGCGTATTTG
>NC_142928.1:40171149-40178649 GCF_046866305.1 Octopus bimaculoides
GCGTACAATTATACCGGTATGTTTCTACTGGTAACTTGCTTTAACTTGCGAGATCTCAGTTGAAACATTATTTAGATTCTGTCATTTAATATCTCCTCACAGAACTTGTTCGTGATCAAAAATGTTACCATTCTGTGATTTTAATCCAATGATCGTCTCTTATAAATAGATAAAACAATTTTATAAGGAATAAAAAGCGGGAAATAATTCAGTATTATATTCGATCTTGGTCGTATACAGTAACGGTTTTATTAAGCATACACGATGGACAAAAGTCACATCACTCTAAACAACAATACTAAAAGCAGCATCTTAATGCTAATACAAAGTATGCTTATTCCACAAATTTTATGCTTCATTATTATTTTAATTTCATTCAAAACATGAATTTAGACACCAGCTCTTAAGACATAACGAGATTAATAAGACAAACATTGATTTTGAAAGTGCCTAGACCGTTGCTCTTTTTAAAATTTTCATAAGGCTTCATATTTGTCAGAGATTGTGTAAGCCGCATAAATTAACATGGTCCGTAACTGATACTTATCTCAGCCACCCCCAATCGTATAAAATGTAACATTGAATCTTGGTAAAATTTGAACTAATGGATTTGGTAGCTGTATGTACAAAGTACGATGGTATAGAACTAGCGTTTAGTTTTTACATGCAATGAAACTGAGTGCTGATTTACTTTTATTCGTCCTAAATATAGTGCCATAATTTTGATGCAGTTGCTTAATGTGTGTAGTAAATATTTATTGATTTACCAACAGGAAATAAAGAACTACAGCATCTCTAAACTATTTATTAAGATACTTTTTGATGTTTTCCCTTTAGTAATTTTCCCTTATATTTTTCGACAATTGTTACACGTATTCTCTTTTATTCTGTCTATTACTGAACCGTTTAGAGATAATGATATAATGATGCGAGTAGGTGAGCCACATACGCAGAATTAACTTGCCCCAGTCATGGAAAGTATATTATAATTAAGTCAATAGTTGCAATAATTGTTCGGTTCACGATATATATTTTTAATAATAATTTCACAAATGCAATGAGTGAGTCATAGGAAAGTTACATGTTTATTTTAGGGCTCACTAAATCCCAGATCAAAGTGCGCCGAGATTGGTTTTGCATTCGTTCTACTACGGTTGATAAAATATCTACAAGTAATTGTCCAGTGATAATTCAAATTTTCGTATGTCTAAATATGCATATAAGTTATAAATAACTAGCATTTCTAATACAAATGTAGATTGCAGTCATTAACCAAGAAACGGGTGCATTTAAAGGCTTGTTGTATTGTGTATGTACTTTATGTAATTCGGTAGACAATGCAATCAGAGTCAATTTTTTATCGTGTATTACCATGTGATATTAGTTTCAGCATACTAAAGACTGTTGTGTTTAGCCAAAATTCAGCTCCGATTGAGGATACCTATGATCAAAACATTTTGTAGTGATGATCATGCATGCGTTTGTTCAAAATTAATGCGCCCGGAGCCAATTCTTCATCAAAACTGCAGTGTGTGACTTGGGCATGATTTCGCAGCTATTTTTGACATATCGAGCGACTGCATAATGTCTTCCACTTTGACTCGAATAAGTTTTTTGATAATAGATAGCAAATGTTATCTTGTATTGAATTAAACTTCTATATGCTACAAGATACAGGCTTTTCTATCTAGAAAACACTGTGCAATACATGTTTCACTTGTTTAGATTCTTAATAAACGTTTAATACTTTATAATAGAAACCCTTTATAGATCTTTATAAAAGACTCTTAAAATGTTCCTATTCTGTATGTAATAATATATTATTCGCAGGAAATTGATTTGCCTTGCGCTTGAAGATAGAATTATATGAAAACACGAGTTATCACAAGAAGATTCCTTGCTGCTTAGAAGCATTCAGCAACATGGAACAGTTAAAATTATTGTATTAATAGATCTCTTTTCAATATTTGTATTGTGCCTCCCTGCATGTTCTTTGATATTATACAATCTCAGTATTATAAGCAACGATGCTACTGGAGAAAAATAGTTAATATAATAGTTTATGAACGATATATGCTAGGTAATGGTGACTTAATAGCAGCTTAGTGACCTTGATATATCCGCACTTAATATTATAAATGTTACCAGACACCTGCTGAAGCAATAATTGAACGCATCCTTTCTTAGTTAATGTTTAACACCTGCTTCAAAGAAGTAGTATCATAGTTGCATAAAATGAAGCAACATTACACAATATGTAACCAAATTATTGGGAAGTCGGAAAGAATGGCAAAAAGAGTTTGCTGTTATTATTATTTTGTGTGTGTATCAAATCTTAACACGTTTTAAAGTAATATTGGGCAGTATTTATGTTCTTTCTCAAATCATCCAACCAAGAGACATTCAATAATGTGCAAAACCAACAAACGATTTGTGGTTTCGAATTTTCCACAGTAACAGAAATGAAAACCTACATTATGTCCTTAATTTTCCTTTCTGCTTCTGATTAGGCCAAATACATTGACGTAAGGTCTATTTGATCTTTGTAATGCGGGCCCTTTGCAAAGTTTTCAACTGGTTTCATCATTACACCAGTTCTATATTATGAACCGTCTTTCACCATTGTATTGATCTGCTATGAAAATCATAACTTCGTTAGTTTTTTAAAATTTTCCACGCGTAAAGTTACTAAACAGCATGTGAAAGTATACACGGTGAATTATTCCACACAACATTGTGAAGTTTAAATATATTAGTAAAATAATTTAAGTGTAGATTAACGCGTTAGGCATTAATAAAATTTCATAGGAATGTCGAAGACTCATATAGTTCATATTAACACAGGAGTAAGCATCTACGTGGCTGTATAACCTGAAGTTTATTTAGCTCATTTCACTCATTATTAATCTTTATACGGTTTATTCACAAGCAGTCAATCCTCTTCTCCAACAAATCTCATTAATTTTGAAATGTCATAACTCCATGTCCTATCCTATTAAATGTGTATTTCATCAGTTGCACCATTTAGAACCACTTAAACTACTGTATTGTTCCAAAAGTTAACTGCCGTGAGACGATCGGTTCCATAAAAGTTTTTCTGCTTCAAATAAAGATTACATCTAACTCTAACTTTGGTATTCGAGTACTATTTGTCAACCATACGCACAAACACGCACATTTCTTTCTCTCTCTATCTGCATATAATACACACACACACACATACACACACACACATACATACACACACACTTACTTTGATGACCAGTGAATAATCAGTGAAGCGGTCAGTCAGGAGAGATTCTGTTCCACTAATCTTCCACATATCTATAGCATAGAAAGGATCTGCTTATATTCTTAATTTACGCACAGCGATGAACGGTGATATTTAAATATTTCATTTCCTCTGATTTATGCTGTGTTGTCCATAAAACACACAGTGGTTAATTAATGACGAGTTATCAAAACCTAAATATCCGAATTAAGTTATTCACTAACATAATTTATATAAATCACTAGAGTGCTTTGTATAACAGATGATCTGTGCGACTGGTTGCATAAGGAAGCTTGATATATGTTTTTTAAGGTATGGTAGGAAAGCAATATGAAACAATGCGTCTGGAAACTCCAGCTAAGTTGTTTACTATTCTTCAAGGTGTGTTACATGGCTGAACTGCGATGATGGAAAACTGTCTACGCAATCTAATTTTCACTTCGGTTTGAGTATTACTTGCCCTGAATGTAAATGAATGTGGATACTAGTAGTAATGGTTTTTGAAAGTATTTCTAATAAGTCCTGTGAAATTCCTTCTAGTTCCGTTCAAAAGAGCTATGGCTGTTTGATATATCACTGTCTTTAGACAGGCTCCCATTGCGGAGATACATGAAAGATTTTCGATACTTACGAGTTAGCTGTTCAAGTAGGGTCTGTGTTAATGTGTTCTTCAGTTGCCATCTTATCTAGATAAGAGTAGCTGATCTCATTGACTATAAGATTTGAAATATTTATAATATTTGTGTGTTTGTGTATTTGGGTGTTATCTAAGTTATCTTAGGTTCCTTCTTTTATTTATGGTAATATCAATGATTTGAATCAAATTAGTTTTCTCTGTTTGTTCTTGCTGGAACCTAACGTGTGTGTATACGGTATAGGGAGCCCATTGGAGTATAGAGAGCAGATTTGAAGATCGGCCAATGATTTGTAGTTTGTAGTATGTAGTTCGATGCAAAGCAGGCAGCAAAGGTGAAAGCTTTCTCCATGAAGATACTGCTCACAGTGACATTGTTTTTTAAGAAGAGGAAATAAGGAGACCGCAAATTTGGTGAGGTCATTTTGACAAAGAAACAAATGTATATACTACAGTTTGGAATGTGAAGAAACTTGAAGGTTGAGTGATGTGTATGAGATCCTTTGTATACTGGGTAACGGTCATGCTGGAGAGTGATGGAGATTTCCTAGTCGCTGTACACTTTGTGTTTGTTGTCCGGAGACCTGTAGTGTGAGTAAACACCTTGACTGACTTGAAGCATCGTCGATTTTTTTATGGGAATGGAAGAGACATTCCTGAAAGTATGCTTTCAGTCACCCATCCAACTGTTTCTGGAGTGTCAGGAGTGAAGCACCCGTGCAACCTGGAATAAGTGACATAAAACTGGTAGACTTCTAGCCAGTGGGACGGTTTGAAGAGCCCTGAGGGCTGAAAGGAAGGCCTGCTGTAGGAAATGTAGTTGTATACTGTGAAAGTGTGATAAGTAAGGCATGAATGACCCAGTAAGTGCAGGGTTGTGGTTTGGAGATTTTAAATGAAAAAGTAACCAAAGGTATATTTCAAAGGTACCAAAAAGTATTATCGCATTTCACGTAATGAACTGAAGTCAGCGTAAACACGTCATAAATGCATTGGTTCATTCAAAGTATAATTGCGAGCATTAGCAAAATATTTTCCCACCTCAAAACCTGTTTCCTAATAAATCGGACAAAAACGTAGATTCTTTAGAAATAAAAAATATTTAAAATGCCGTTGGGCCGTTTCGAATTGTCCCCCTTCAGATTGTTTTTCTACTGGTAAATTGTTCAAGTGACTTGTAGAAGTAAAGGTCTGATAGTGCTAGGCTGGGTGAGTAGGGAAGATGAAGTAGAACATCCCATACTAATGAATTTATTTTCTTTTTTTAATGGTTATCTTCGCTGAATGTGGCCTTTATTCTCGGGGAACAGCTCATGACATACCCACCTCCCTTCTCTATCAACATTTATTAACGGTCTGAAATGATATTGCACAGTAGCCCAAAGTTTCTTAAGCTCCGGTATAATTACTCGATATTTTGACGTGGATCCTCTTCTGTTTTCATTGCGTCATTATTGAGAACAATTGGTCTTTATTTTCGTTCAATATTAATAAAAGGTATTAAAATCTCCGTTTAATTTTAATTTGTCGAAACACATTTTCGACATTTCTGAAAACTCCAACCATCATGATAACATAATATTTATGTTATCACTTGCAGTCTTCTACTTTTGCCTTTGCAAAATACATAAAGTATGCATTACCGAATATGCAACTCACTAATATCCTTCTCCCCCATAAGAGTTCTAATAGAGTACTATATACCTAATTTTCAAATCCCAAATATCACTTCAGATGGTGGCATTGCTTCATTGTTTTTTCTGAAGAGATTTCAGAGAGTATAGGTGTAATGATTATACTGTAGACTAATGAAGCATGAAATACGACTTAGATGGCTGATAAGTTAGTCTAAAACGCTTATATACTATATATTTTGCTTGACAGTTACAATTGAGTGAAAATGTGTTTTGCAGATTCGTTTTAGAGGTTTGAATGTAAAAATAAATATTGCTAGGGGTTTGTGTGAGATCTAGGTTGGTTAAACAGATTATTGAAATGGCTGCTATATATCGTTTTCTGTTTCAATTACTAATTCTGTGATTTGTTCATATTATTGCTTTCTTGGTGTACTTATTCTTCTCTACAAACCTGTAACTGGAAAGAGTTCGTTGATGTATGTAGAAAGATCCGCGAGAATTTATTTGGTCCAGATTTGAGAGTCACATTTATTTATATATACCAGTGTATTATTATTATTATTATTATTATTATTATTATTATTATTATTATTATTATTATTATTGAGTGAGAGAGCAGTGCATGCCATTAAAGTGACACAGGTGTACAAATATACGAAGTCCAATATACCCATCATGAGTACCCGTCTGATAAGGGTACAACAGGCACATGCGTCACAAACATGCGCGTGACATGGTGATCTCATATCAAGATAAACAGCGCATGACCTCGCAGGTGGGGCCCAGTTAGAATTTTCTTCAGGTCGAGTAGCCCATCCTGCTCAAAAGGTCCCTCAATAAGGTTTGTTTAAGGATGTTGAGCAAAACACCCATGTTTCCAAAGGTGAATTATCCAAACTCCCATGAATTCCTCTCAACACATGGCTATGATGCTCCCCCACTACTTCTGCTCATGATCAGAGATGCACGTATCGTCAGCCACTAAAGGATATGCTCAACTGGTTAAGGTCAAACAACTGACAGGCAAATCTGTGGTATTAAGCAGAATATTTGCTGTAACCCATCTTTTATACCAAGGCAAAACAAAGTACTCGATAACACTTCCAATCAATTAAGATCAGAAGCCATGAGAGCCACTGCCTGGTACTGCATCTGGGCATTTATTATTATTATTATTATTATTATTATTATTATTATTATTATTATTATTATTATTATTATTATTATTATTATTATTATTATTATTATTGAGGGAGAGAGCAGCGCATGCCATCAAAGTTACACTGGGGTACAATTATACGAAGCCCAGTATACCCATCATGACTACCCATCTGACGAGGGTACACCAGGTACATGCATCACAACAACATGTGCGCGACATAGTGATCTTATATTAACATAAACAGAGCATGACCTTGCAGGTGGATCCCATTTAGAATTTTTTCTTCAGGTTGAGTAGCCCATCTTGCTTAAAAGGTCCCTGAATAAGGTTTGTCTAAGGCTCATGAACGAAACACCCATGTTTCCAGAGGTGAATTAGTCGAACCCCAAAGGATTGCTCTGAATACATGGCTATGGTGCTCCGCAACTACTTCTGCTCGTGACCAGAGATGCACATATCGTCAGCTACCAAGGGACATGCTCAACTGGTTAAAGTCAAACAACTGACAAACAAATTTGTGCTATTGAGCAAAATATTTATTGTGCCCATCATTTAAATATTCTGCTCAATACGACAGATATGCTTGTAAGTTGTTTGACCATAACCAGTTGAGCATGTTCATTATTATTGCTGTTATTATTATTATTATTATTATTATTATCATTATTATTATTATTATTATTATCATTATTATTATTATTATTATTATTATTATTATTATTATTATTATTATTATTATTATTGTTATTATTATTATTACTACTACTAATACTACTACAGCTACTACTCCTGCAAC
>NC_142928.1:40181149-40198649 GCF_046866305.1 Octopus bimaculoides
TATCAAAATGTCTTGCATTTAATTGTGAATTTCAGGAAGTTATTAAAAATTAAAACCCATTAGTAACTTTTGGGACAGCTTGTATATCTATAATATAAATCCGGTTCTATCCGTGTGTGTGTGTGTGTGTGTGTGTGTGTGTGTGTGTGTGTGTGTGTGTGTGTGTGTGTGTGTGTGAAAGATTATAACGGCCGTATTTTTCAACTGATTTTCTCCAAACTGGGAACATACATTACTTATGTTCCAGGGATGGTTTTAAGACTGTTACAAGTTTTTCACATAATGAATAACAAGCCGCCTGGGTGCAGAAAATATCCGTTCTTGGGTTATGTGGATAGGGGAAGTAACTCTCTGCGAACTTTCAAAAATTGACTGCCTCCCTTACATCCATTGGTCAAAAAATTATCACACTCCCATGTAGTATATAAAATAGGGAAGGCAGAGAGCTAAAAAAACTTTAGCATGCCGGGTGAAACGGTTCGATACTGGCTCTTTCGTTCATTAAATGAAAACTGTTGCTTCAACCCGCACAATTCTTTATTTTCCGTAAAAAGTTCTTATTTACTTTCTGCTGGTCGTATTAAGAAATATAATTTCCGTTACCCAGTTATTTTCATTGCTTACTATCTTCTGCACCCGCGTATTTTTGCATACGTATATAACAATACCTAGAAGGAAAGTGTCAAATTTGTCTACGATGTCAGCCAAAAGAATGTCTCTGCCTAGGGAAAGAGAGACAGCTGCAGAAAGGCAAGCATACAAAGAAACGAACAGACTGTGCACTACAAAAGCCAGAGCATCTCAAAGTGATGAACATAGGTATGCACGGTTGACAAGTAATAGGATCTCCATTGCAACAGCTCAGAGAAGCAACTTCTATGAAGCAGCTTTCAATTATGATCCAGCAGTGTATTATGCAGATGACACTAGAATTTCCATTGGTGCAATGACAACTGAGTGCATACATTCTAATGCAAGAAAGTTGCCTGGAGATACACCTGCACTGTGATGCAGTGGTGAAAAGGTTAAACTCACTGTAATCTTCCAGCCTCCAGAGCCGTTGAAGAAACTGTTGTCATTAACTGACCAAGATTCTAAGCACTTCCAAAACAAAATTAGGCAATACAACGCTGCACTACAGTTGACACCATTTGGAGCCACAAGAGACTTAACTGAGCCAGGATTCATGCAAACATTCAAGTTCCAAGGTCAGTTTTATCATCGGTTTGGCTCTCTACTACCTCTGTCAAATGAATCACCAAAATCGGTCTTTAATTGTTTGTAATCCGTACCTGGTTTTCGGTTACGAAATAAGCTGCACAAAACGTGGTTTTGAATTAGGTGTATTTACTTGATATATATATATATATGAGTTGAAAGCTTTCTTTTAGCATTTCACTTAACTTCTATCTTCTATGCTGGCGTGGGTTGAAGAGTTATTAATGTAGAAAGTTGGTATCCCTGCTACTAGCAGTTGAGACCTGCATAATCTAAACGGCGTTTTTAAATTTCATTATTCTCTTTAATCCGGGCAACGCTGGATATTTCTACTAGTGTATGTATGTACATATATATATACATATATACATACATATATATATATGTATAAGGTATAGTTGAATTTGATGTTAAAATAACCGTCTAAGTGATAAAGTATCCAAAATACTACCGGTATATTACTTATATTTAAAGATGGGCAAAATGTTATGTTCATGAATTATAGGTAAAGATAAGGTTAAACAGGAGTTTATCAAGAATCAAAATTTAACGAAAATAGAAAATGAAGATAACATTGATGAACAACAATTGATTTTCATCAATTATTGATAAATAATAATTGATGCAAATCAATTGTTGGTCATCGATGTTATCTCCATCTTCTGATTTCTTCATATATATATTGAGTGACATCGACTCAATTTCGTGACTATGCCTGCAGTTTGTCTAATGCTATTTCTTCCATGAATCTTTAGATATGACTGTAACGCGATCACACACTGCGGAAGTGAGATTTTCTTCAATATTCTACAGTCATTGGGTATTAAGTTTAAAATTTGATCGGCAGTTTAAGTTTACTTTTCCCAGCTGATCTCGGTCCTGGATATGGCGGGGACTTATTCACACGCTGGTGATATAGATAAGAGAGCCTTTTGCACCGAAAGCCAATATATGAGCTTCTCTCATGGTATTTACCACAGTATAGTTTGCTCTAACAGAACATCCACGTTTAGAAGGGTATCACTAGACCGTTACTATTTTCTATTCGGGTGAAGTCGTTAGCAATAAACAGTACTGGTTTACAAGAACGTTATATTGTCTTTTTTGACGCCAAGAAATTTTGAGGGTCGCTTGCCAAAACTAGTTGCCGAAGAAGTATTGGGTTTGGAAGCCTGAAATGATCAAAATAGATGACATTACGAACATATGGTTCTCAGCGAGGTGAGATTCCATACGGAGATACTCCACCTTTTACAGCTCTTCGTTGTTAGTAGCGAAATTTCAAACAGATGTTTTACATGTCATAGAAACATCTAAAGAAAAATTTCGGGTATTTTTATGTTTTCGACAGAGGATCCATGTCTCAGAGGAGTATGGTCGTAATATCGACAGCCCTAGATTCATAGATATGAATCAACTCTCTCTAACCAGATTCGTTTCTCCAGTGTCCCAAACGCAATTTGAGCCTTTTCTTACTTCAAGTTGATTTCGGCGAATAAAAATACTATCATTGAGATAGAGCTCCCAAATGCACAGAAGCTACTAAAAGAAGTATATTTAGGTCAACACATGTCACCAAGGGCAGGTGAGAGCAGGTTTATGTTAAGCATCACGTTAGCTTTTTGTGTTATTTTCCAGACCAGTTGTAAATCAAAAAGAAGTACTGGAACTGGAGAAGCTAAATATTTTATGGATATCTTTTTTCGTTTGAGCTACAAAATCATGATCGTCAGAATACAAGAATACGAACAACAATTATAAAATGCTTTTGAGTTCCCTTTAAAACTATTCAGATGAATAAAGAACAAAGTTAAATTCATGGAGAGTAAACATGGTGCAGGTTTGTCCATCATAGGAAACGTCTCTGAAAGGGAGACGAACTACTGAGGTAGCCTCTGATCGCATCTTCCTAGAAATTATAGCCTAATTCTCCTCTCCACTAAATTATTCTCTGCTGTCGTTAAACATTATAACAAACAGTGAATAATGTAATTCTTGATATTCGAAAAAGAAGGCAGATAACAACTGGATTGGTTTTGATAATAGATTTGATCGATAAGTGATCTGAGGACAAAGCAAGAACAACAGACTTGCAAAACCAGTTTACATAGAAAATATAACTTTACACTGTTTATCACACATGCACTTCTATATGTGAAAAGAAACGGTATTTGTGAGTCACCATTTCTATGTATATACTTATATACATACATACATATATATATACATATATATATATATATATATATATATATATATATATATATATATATATATATATATATATATATATATATATATATATATATATATATATAGACGCAGACATCCAGAAATCTATATATAAATATACAAGCATACACACACACACACACACACACACACACACACACACATACACACATATGTATGCATGTATATGTATATATATATATTCATACATGCATATATACATACAAGTATATACATAAATACATACATACGTGCGCGCGCACAAATACATACACTGAAACATACATACATAGACATACACATAGTACTCATTGATAGTTGGTTTGCTTGTTTCTATTATGAATATTATGAATTTTAGAAAATGTATGTACAATGAATGTTTCAACAAAATGCTACTGAAGTACAAAGTCTGATACAAAGAATAGTCCAGTTGCACTTTCTTTGTTTAGTCGTTCATAGTGACAGCTCTATGCCTTCTTTGAAATTCATTTAATTCTATTGATAATGTATTTGCTTTTATCAAAGTGCCATGTAGCCTCATGTTATGTAGAACACTGTAAACTATAACAGTGCACAAAACAGTGTCTTTATCTCAGTTCTAGAAGAGAAGTATTTGTTTATTGAATTTCTTATTTTTCCATTTCTATAAGATTAATAGTATTTTAGGAAAATGCTGAGGAACAAAACCGATCCATTAATTCATTATTCAATTTATTGTTTGATTTAATATAATTATTTTGATTTTTACCTCGTGGAACAAAACAGAAAGAAATTTAAGAGATCTTAAACAGATTGTGTATTATTAATGGAATTACAATGGAAATTCAATATCACTCTGATTGAATGAATTTTCACAAAAATGAGATTATAAAGTTTTTTAAATTCTTAATATTTTATTCCTGATGCCATCCATTTTCAATTGTCGGGGATTTCACCTACCCAAATTTTTATCGATAATTGAATTTTCAATGAGTAATGATTATACTTCAGAACTAATTGATAATGAAACTTAAGCAAAAATAGAAATAGTTATTGAAGCAATATTGCATCCGGAAAATTTCGAATAATAATGGTTTTCCAGAAGAACAGTATTTTTTCTCCTGGAAATACAATTAATCTAATCAGAAAGGAAAATTCAAGCAATTATTCAGGTCTTTGAATGTGAACTATAAATGGTTTGCATATTACAATCGGAATAATATGGAATCATTTTATGTTGTTGTACTCTATATTGCTCTCTATTGTTTTATCACTGAAACAATTCATTGATTTCATTATATACAAATATCCATTTTAGGGTCAATAATTAGAAAATCATTCTCTTAAGGAATTTAGCATTATAGTGATCACATATTCATTTTTTATTAAGTTAATATCTGGTGATATATAACTTATTTTATTGTATTCTTAATTCGTATTATAACCTATTTATCACGGATGTGGTATAATTAATTATTTTCTAAGCTTTTAACCAGTATGAAAGCTATGTCGCAACTGGTTAATGATATGGAAGTTAAGATAAACTCGAAAGCATTTTACTTGTTCAAAATTGGTCAACCCTCACGTAAATTCAAACCTAGAAAATTAGCCGATATCACATTAAGGAATTACAAGTATAACAATCAGAAAGTTCATTCCATTTAATTCAAAGATTGCCACCTTATCACTGATGTCAAATTGGTAAATTCTGATGTGTCATTGCAATATCTTTCATTCTCACTCCTCTAACACTTCATAGTCAATTTCCTCTCCCCCCCCCCCCCCATCTCTCTCTCTCTCTATCTATCGATCGATCTATGTATATATCTTCCCACAGCGTGGCAACTTAGGTAAGTGTCTTCTACTATAGTCCCGGGCCGACCAAAGCCTTGTGAGAAGATTTGGTAAACGGGAACTGAAACAAGCCTGTCGTATGTGTGTGTGTGTGTGTATGTGTGTGTGTGTGTGTGTGTGTGTGTGTGTGTGTGTGCGTGCGTGTGTGTGTGTGTCTGTGTGTCTGTGTGTCTTTGTGTCTGTGTCTGTGTTTGTACCCCAAACATCACTTGACAACCGATGCTGGTGTGTTTACTTCCCCGTAACTTAGTGGTTCGGCAAAAAGGACCGATAGAATAAGTACTAGGCTTACAAAAAATTAGTCCTGAGGTCGATTTGTTCGACTAAAGGCGGTGCTCCAGCATGGCCACAGTCAAATAACTAAAACAAATAAAATAATAAAAAGGAATATCTATATTGTGTGTGTATGTATGCATGTATACATGTATGTCATTATCCAGTTTTATTTCAAGATTTCTTACCAATAGACAAAGAGCCGTTTCTAACCTAGATCCAATGCTCTTTTACTGGAATTTCAGTATCAACAACAGGGAATTTTTGTTTGTTTGTATGTATGTATGTATATGTGCAGATTTGTATGTTTTGTTTTATATGTGTATTCTCATGCATATAGTTGCATGTCTAGACATACTCATACATATTTAAATGATAAACTTCTGGAAAGTTTTACAGATTTATACAGCTCCATTGATGAATTAGATCTGTAGTCTTCGGATTAGCTTTCTCCTTTCTGGTTTTGAGAAGCCTAATTTCACAAGATTGGTATTTAGGCAGTGTGTTATACATCCCAGGATCCCAATAATTTCAGGTATAAACCTGACCTTATAATCTAGATAGAGTAACAGCAGATTTCTCAATAGTTCAGCATAGGTATTCTCTTTTTCATTGATCTTCAGCTTTATGTTAACATCTGCTGGGCAGCTTATTTCCACAACTGTTCACAATTTATCTTCTCTATTCTAAATCATTATATCAGGTGTGTTGTGCTTACATTTTATTGAGGTTTTCACTAGGACATTCCACCAGTACTACTTTTTATTATGAGGGGCTATGCTATAACTTCTACCATACTGTGGGTTCTTATTTCTTTGTTCTCGGAGTTATCCTTCCAAGGGATCTCATTACAGACAGTCCTAGCTACAACACCATGTCTCATCGGTAGAATATACCATGATGATATTTTTGGACAACTGCTTGTGATGTGAGTGATATCTGTGGTGTTAACTCCACACAGTCTGCATCGGTTGTCACATTTTACTTCTTTTCCTGCATAACTATCCCTTTTATGCATCAGGTATTAGATTGTTATTTTCTGTTCCTGGATTGCAAATGTATGTATGTATGTATTCATCTATCTATCTATCAATCTATCTATCTATCTAGCTAGCTAAGCTATATATCTATCTATCTATACAATATACAAGAATAAGGGCAGGGAATCGTCAATTAATAATAGAATTAATAATTAACAATTTTGCCAAGTAGTTCAGTATGAAAAAACCTTTATCGGTAAAACCATTTATCATCATAAATATACAGGGATTAGCATTGAGTTGCTTCTCCAGCATACTGAAAATTTAGAAATAGCAGTCAAAGAACTACAGAAAAATTTGTAGTTTAGAATCAGTAGTTCTTTGACTGCTATTTCTAAATTTTCAGTATGTTGGAGAAGCAACTCAATGCTAATCCCTGTATATTTATGATTATCTATCTATCTATCTATCTATCTATCTATCTATCTATCTATCTATTTATTCATCTTACTTTAGTTATCTTTTTTTATTTTATTTTACCCTCATCAATAAATTGTTTAATAACTTCTAATTCCAATTCTAATACTTTCCTCGCAAGCAATTGTAAAATATTAAAAAAAAATTGCTTTGCGTTTAGAAAAACCTGCCTTCTGATTTATTCAGTTCATTATATTATACGCTGTAAAACAATGCCAATGAAAACAGAATATTTGTACATTAGAATGAACCAGTTTCCTTTTCTGGAATACTATATCACTTACATTAACTTAATCAAAACCACGTTTTTAAAGCTAAACATTAGATTCCTTCGCAAAAGTTTTATTACTTTTAATGGACTGACACTTGAACCAAAATCCAAGAGAATGTAACAGACGTCTCGGGTTAAAATGAAGAAGCAAAGATAGATGTAAGAAAAGTATTCCATTACATGCAACCGAAATTTTAATGCTTAAATCATATATATATATATATATATATATATATATATATATATATATATATATATATATATATATATATATATATATATATATATATATATATATATATATATATATATATATATATATATATATATATATATATATATATATATATATATATATATATATATATATAATGATAATAATAAAAAAAACATATATCAGAAAGAAGCACACTCTAAAAAATAAAGCAATAATGATTACAACAAAATTTTATATAGAGTTACCCAAGTTTTCGCACCCACAAAGCCAAAGCCTTGTAGACAGCTCGTCAGACTCTATATGAATAGAAAAATTTTAAATATCTACTTCTCAGGCGTAAAAAAACGCTCAGAAATCGAAGAATACGAAAAAACGTTAATAAGTATGGATTATTTCCTCTTAAGCAGAGGGGAAAAGCCTCTATAGACTCGGAGAGACCTAACGAGCAAACGGGGAGATCCAGTTTTCTAGTAAGTAGCGCTTGAAGTGGATACAATGAGAAAACACTTCTTTACGGTTGTTTAATGCGCCAGGCTTCTTAAAGTCCTTAAAAATTTTGATTCTCTCCGAGATGCAGATCTTGCAACGGCTACTTCCATTTATATACGGGCCCGGATAATCAATTAATTTCCACTCGACATCACACGGGGCCCCTTGAATTTTGAGAGAAAGAGAGAGACAGACAGACAGACAGACAGACAGAGTCATTGACAGTGTCAAAATTAGCATGGTATTAATACTTTCAATAATATTCTATTTGTTTTACGGCGGCGAGCTGGCAGAATCGTTAGCACGCCGGGCGGAATGCTTCTGAGTTCAAATTCCGCCGGGGTCGACTTTGCCTTCATCTTTTCGGGGTCGATAAATTAAGTACCGGTGAAACACTGGGGTCGATGTAGTCGACTGGTCCCCTCCCAAAAAATTTCAAGACTTTGTACCTTCAGTAGAAAGGAATATTTTATTTGTTTTGCTCATCGCATATCTAAAGAGAAAACAGGAAGTGGGGTCGACCGAAATTCCAGAGTGTCCACCTTCATAATTACTTTCGAAATTTAATTTCCTATTTTCTGACAAAACTCTTACAAGAGGTATTCATAATTTCTAGCAACTAATATATTACAGTTACACATATGAATTATGTTAGCCTTACATGAACTATGATTTTGTTATTAGTTCATATTTAATATTCTTACCACGCACCACTTTCTTTTAACACGTTATTTTTAATATTTTTAATGTTATTCTGTTTTTTTGCCTAAGGTTTTAATAGGACTTCAAAACTCATTATTTTTTAATTTCAAAAATGTGCTTTATTCTTCATGTTGAGGAAGTAATTCCGTTAAGCAACATGGTTACAATCAGTAAAATATTCAGCAGAACAACGTTTTATTGGAAGAAAACGTCTCGTTTTCTTTTGAAAATTCACTTGAGCATATCGTTTATCAAATAAAGGTACAGTGTTTAGAGTTCTTCATGTTCTTTCCACAACCTAAGTATGAATTTGCAAATGATTTCTGTGAGTACTGGGAACTGATGTAAAATTACAAATAACGAAAACATTTCCGCTTTCTCTCTACACGCTACGCAATGATGAAGAAAACTTTTGCTTCTCTTAGATGTAACGTTAAGATCTTATTGAGAATTTGAAACCTTCATTTATGTTATCATTAATATGATGTCAACCCTCAAAACTAACAGCATTGTGAACTTACTCTACTAGGATTTGAATATCTTGATGTACGATGTTTGTCGTGGAGTAATAAATATCATTAGGCAAAAATCAATTTAACTTAAGATAAAGCAAGTGGGAAGGTATATATTTATTCAAAGTGGTACCTCCATACTTTTGTCATTAAATCTTCTTTATATTGCTATTTTTATCTTCAAAAAGATTATAGTATATTTCTTAGTAATAGCATTATAGCTTTCATTATATTTATATAGGATAGATACACTTAATAATAAGCTGTAGCTGATGTTCAGTGGTTAACTTTGGTGATTTTGTTCACAAGGCAAAGTAATCTCATAATGGAATAAAGCTAGAACATATAAATATATGTTTTTATTTGTAACTGTATGCCCAAAGGAGAAGGAAATGTTCAATAGTCGTGATGACTAACATAAAAATATATAGACGAAAGTGAAACGCTTTAGTTCTTGTTGCTTTCCTATCTAGGTTTTTCTAGAAAACCATACCTGATTGTCAAATAAATGTTATGCCAGTGTAGGTTTGAGTAAATCTACATCTGAACAAACAAACCGGTTGCCGGCTATTCCCCAGAGATAAAATAATATATGAACTTAATTTTGTCTGCTGATTTTTTACCTAATGCACACGTCTCTATAGTAAAAAAAAAAAGAATTGATTGTTCAGCGTGTTTACCTGACCATTGAAACTCACACAGCAGTGTCATTGCTTCAGTCATAGCGATGGAGGTGATGCAAAGTTAAGAACAGCAGCAGAACACAAGCCGTTGTTGTTGTAATGATAAGGTTTTTGTTAGTGTAATATTATTATTATAACCCCATAAACACACACTGATATTAAGTTGAATATTATTATTACCATCATCATTAGTAACAACAGAAAATGTAACCATTGCGCGAATTAAAATCAAGGAGACCTATGATCAAAGATGTTCTAACTGTGACCATAGTATATATTTACGGAAATGTGGTTATTTCTAGTGAGTCGAGTAAATACGCACAGACTTTGCTGGTTTGAAGACATACGTATGTGTAGTAGTAGTAATAGTAGTAGTAGTAGTAGTAGTAGTAGTAGTAGTAGTAGTAGTAGTAGTAGATACAGTGATAACAGTAATAACAGTAAGCTAGAGAATGTAGAATGCTTTAAGGTATTTAGGGATCATCAATATATATTCTAACATCAAACTCGTTGGTTTCATCTGTTGGTGATTGATGGAATAGCTGCAGTTAAAGGAATCGAATCATGTCAGCACCCCATACTCTCTAAGCTCATAAATCATATCATATAAATCAGATACAAACCAATGTTTGTAGCGTACATATGATTAAAAGTGTTGCAGATACGACTGCCTTGTTTTGAGACAACTAGGATCATATTATCAAAAGTATTTTCTTATTTTCAAAACAATGGAGTATCATTTGACAATGACTGCCCTGCTGTTTCTAATAGACAGAACGCTTAGATAGAGGCTCCTTGGTTGGCTCGTGATATATATATATATATATATATATATATATATATATATATATATATATATATATATATATATATATATATATATACTGTGGATAGAATGGAAAACGTTTAAATCAGGCAGACTACGATTAACACATACATATACTGGTTAGGTAAGATAAAATAAGGATAGTCCGAATTAATACATATATTGATATATTAGAGATATGAAAATATATAGATATATACACATACTAATAATAGAATATAGATAAAAATAATAGTGCAATATAGTTGGCGTTTGATATAGATAGCTGGAAGGAGATAGTTCTACATAGGTTGAGTGAAGAAAACGCATAAAGGGCAGCTGTAAAACCTCTGAACAATGAAGAACTACTCAAATGTCAACTACGGAAAAGTGTTATTTACAATCTCAATAAATACATTCATAGCTGCCATGCGAATTGTATCGGAGTCTACTCCCAACGAAAGCTGGTTCGTTAATCAACTGAAGCACGAAAGAACAACTACCTGTAGCATTATTACCAAAGATCTGGGTGACAACATGCGTGATATGCGGTAAATCTGTAGATCCCACAAATCGATCCCATCAGTCCTATGGAAAGTACAATTTTTATCAGTCTCTTGTGCCATAAACCGTGCGGATCTGCAGCTGGTCTCAAATGGTGGCCGAAGTGGGGATGACAATAGAGAAACAAGGGGAGACGAGAGTCATCTAAAAAGATGCTGCTATCATCGTGAATGTAAGCGTGTGTCTGTGTCTGTGTGTGTGTGTATGCGTGTGAATGTTCATGTTAGTGTACGCGCGCGAGTGTAGGTATATGTGTGTGTATGTGTGTAATTTATTAAAACAAACTATTAAAATACAGAAAAAAGACAAAAAAAAGGAAAATGAGGCCATGCACAAGAGATATAATAAGTCGACGCTCGGTGAAGGGAGAGAGCCGTTGGTAACGTTTCGAGCATAGCTCTTCATCGGAAACAGTTAAGTCCAAAGAGAAAGAAGGAAAAAATAAGGAAAAATCGTCAATAGTCCATGTGTGTTTTCTTTTCTGAAGTTACAGGAAATGGAAGAAAAAAGAGAGCGTGTGTATGTATGATAGCGTGTGTGTATGTGTGTGGTAGTAACTGTGCGTGCGTGCTTGTGCTTGTCTGAGTCATCTATGTGTGTGTATGTAAATATCTCCCACGAACGTAATGCAGTTGAAGATGAAGACGAGCTCTGCTTGGCGGAGAAACGTGGAGGTGCTGGGTATGGGGTCGGGTGACAGTCGAGGAGGGCTAAGCGGCCATCTTTCTGGGGTATCACAGTGTACAGGGATGCTATGCCCATGGTGAAAAAGAGGCGTGGAGGGCCGGGAGTGAAGGAAAAGGAATTGAAAAAGTGAAGGGTTGGTGTCATATATATGAGACGGGAGAGCAACGACTAAAGGGGAAAGGATGAGGTCGAGATATTTGGAGATTAATTTTGTTGGGGTGGAAATAATGTGACGGCCGGGGTTGTAGGGTTTGTGTATTTTGGGAAGGAAATAGATATGGAGGTACGGTGTATTCGGACGATGAGGTTGGTGGCAGTAGGGGGAGCAGAAAATGAGACGAGGTCATGGATAGTGGAGTGCACACAGGTTGGGGTCGGAGGGGAGGAGACGATAGAATATGGGGTTCGGAAGCTGACGGAGCGCTTCCTCCTTGAACAGGTACGCACGCCACACAACCACTGCTCCAATATTGTCTACCGGCTTGACGACGATGTCGTGCCGGCGATGGAGGTTGTGATAGAAAGTATACCTCTTTTAATCCGTTAACTTCAATGGGGAATGATGCATCATAAGTTCAAATTGCGACTGAAGGAACTTGTAGTGGTTTTGAATTATTTTAAAGTGTTTTGATTCAAACCCAAACCTCCAGTCAATGATCCTATGTAAATTAAGGTCATTATTTTGAGTATGATTTCTGTCATCAATTACTTACAGGAAATTGCATCTTCAAAAGTTAGTAAATGCTCGTTTCTGCACAGAGTCGACATGATTTCCTTCTATGTTTTGCCATTTTCCTGAAGTAATCCCCATACTTCCTGACAAAAACCATGAATTCAATAGCTTCCAATCAAATACTTGTATTAACCTTGGACCTAGTCGTAGTCTTTAATATGATTTTCAACCTAAACAAAGAATACAAATATTTTGTTCTACAATGTTATTTTCAGAAACAGTAGTTTTCGTACAACTACCATTGACCACATATGATCGATATTCTTCCTACTACATGTGCCATCTCTACTTCCTGCCTCATCTATCATATATTTGTTGGAAGGTATTAACTGTGTCTAGCCTTTAGTAATCTTTTCTGTAGATATTTACAATCTAGTGACCATGAAACAGTGTAACTAATTCTGTATGAATATTTCATTATTTTACTTGATATTTTACAGTTACACAGTTTTCTTAAATTAACTTTGATGAAAGAATTCTTTTGCATGATAATTCAAATATATGGACAATCAATGATGCAACAATTAGCTTCAGCTCAGTAACTAATCAACAAATAATAAGGCTTTCAAAAATTAGAAAATATTTCTTATAGTATATAGATCTCAGTTTGCGTCAAAATGAATATATTTATGTATTAAGAGAACAAATAAGTAAGCCAGCCGAGTAATCAACCAACGTTTAGTTATCTGAAACAAACATGATAAATAGATATGATTTCTCAACATTTTATAGTTAAAGTCGAAAATCCAAACAATATATATATATATATATATGTATATATATTTATATATATATATATATATACATATATAACAAAAATGGGACAAGAACGCAAAACATCGAGACAGTTAGGTGATACAAAAAAGGGGACAACAAGACATACAGATAGACGATACAAAGAAAACAAGGACGGGTCATTCGGAGTTTTCTATCCTCAGTCGAGTTCCAGATTATTTTTGCAATTTCGGCTGGTTATTCTCGATATTGCTCCAATCTGGCCAGCTCCAAGGAAAAACTAAGCTAAGAGCATTAGATTCCTTGGAAAAAAGCAGCGAATGTATACAAAAACAAGGACGGAAAATAACGAATATTGTTACACAAATACAGTGGGAATAATAATGGGACATAACAACAGATGTCTTTCGACTAAGGACGAATAAAATTAAGTTGGCGTGTGTGTGGAAGTAAAGCCTTACTGCAAGGATATAAAATTTAACAAGCACGAGGAGGAATATAGATGTTGCACGGGTGGTAGTTGAACCAAGAAAGAAAGGTCAGGCCTCGCCGAACAACGGTAACGTGAGGAGGTTGTTATGTCCTGTTAATTGCATTTGTATTTGTGTAACATTTCTCTGTTTTTTTCCGTCCTTCTTTTCGTATACATTCGCTGCTTTCTTCCAAGGAATCTAATGTTCTTAGCTTAGTTTTTTCTTGGAGCTGGCCAGATTGGTGCAATCTCGAGTATAACCAGCCGAAATTGCAAACAAAATCTGGAACTCGACTGAGGATAGAAAACTCTTAATGACCCGTCCTTGTTTTCTTTATATCGTCTGTCTGGATGTTTCGTTGTCCCTTTTTTGTATCACCTAACTGTCTGGATGTGTTGCGTTCTAGTCCCATTTTTGTATTTTTTATATATAAAATATAGCGGCGTACGTATACCTTGGTCTCATATATAAACATATACTCTTTTACTCTTTTACTCCTTTCAGCCATGTGGCTGTGGTAATGCTGGAGCACCACCATGGTCTTGCTGAATTCCTCAGTCTAGGGTGTTTCAAATTACCACTCCTGTATGTACCTTTATCCCTGCTGTTGACTCATTTGGTGTATAAGGGAGTTTGATTCCGCTGCTCTCCTCTGTACCTCATTTCGGGCTGTTGGTTCATCCGGTGGAAAGGAGTATGTCTAGTTCTTTTTTGCAGAAATCTTCTTCCATCTTATGCAGATTTCTTCATTTTTATGGCTGGGCATTGAAGAGCTTTGGGCCTTTGAATCCTAGGCTATTGCAGTACCTGGTCCTGAATTTAGATGGAGTAGATGGTACATTTGGTACAATTCAATGGCGGCCAATTCTGGCATTTTTATAACTCTCACTGTCGAAATTAGGTTCTAACCCTTCTAGAGTTTTCCATATGTAGATTATTACATATCTGTCGCGCCTTGGCTTCAGAGAGTAAAGTTGCAGTTTTTTCAGCCTCTCGCTGTGGCTCATCCTCTTTTCTGTTTCAATCCTTTTAGTGTAGTGGCATTGGACTGCTTGAAGCTCCGCAGTTAGTTTGGCACTATGTGGTGACCATAACTGGGAGCAATAGTCTAGGCGGCTGAGAACAAAGGTTCTCCATAAGTTCAGCATAGTTTTTTGGTCTCTTATCTTGAAGGACATTAGTATCCATCCTGCTAGTTGTCTGCACTTTGCTAACATCTTGGAAATGTGCATATAAAATGATGCATCATTGCAAATACTGATCCCCAAGTCTTTTACTGTCTGTGACATTGGGATTGCAGTACCTTCGAGTCCTGTGTATGATGGTTGTAATGCATTTGTGAGTTGATAGTGCAATGCTTGAAATTTTCTTGTATTAAACTGTATGTCGTTTACTTCGGACCAATTGTATATCGAATTCAGGTCCCGCTGTAATCTTGCAACGTCATCTTGATTTTTTATTGCCTGTGATAATTTTGTATCATCGGCATAGCTAGTGACTATGGCTGTCTGATTGACCGTGGGCATATCTAAGAGAGTTATTCTGAACAGTAATGGCCCCAGAACAGATCCCCGGGGGACGCCACTTAGGATTTGAGTTCCGTCAGAAAGGGAACCATTGGCTGCAACTGCCTGACTTCTGTCTTTAATGAAGTCGTGCATCCACTCTCCCAGTTTACCGGCAGTGCCGAAATCTCTCAGCTTATGACATACCATACCATGATCTACCTTATCAAATTCCTTTGCAAAGTCAAAGTATTTCACGCTGACATCTGAATGGTCAAGTAGTTGTTTCAAAACCCAGCCATAGTGCTGTAGGAGTTGTGTGAAAGAGAGAGAGAAAGAGAAAGAAAGAGAGAGAAAGAAAGAGAGGGAGAAACAGAGAATGGAGAGAAGGAGAGATAGATAGACAAATTCTACATTTCTACAAACAAAATAATGTACGAAAGCAGTCGATTTTATATACCCAAATCATTACAAACTTTATACATGTTAATTCTAAAGTGCTTTGGCCTATATTTACTTTTATTTTCTCTTAGCTTCAATTAACCTGCCAGAAGCTGTAGTCATAAAATTTTTTTTAAACTGAAAAACATTTACTTCGTCAAGGAAACAGTAGAAATATATTATTTTAAATAGTTTCGTAATATATTAGGCAGAAATCCAAATTTAAGTGAAGCAATCACTCAGATTCTGTTTTCTTCAATTTTCCAGTTACTTTTCTATTAAAGACAAACAAATTTAAAATGTACATTTTAGAGAAAGTAGCATCGTTACTACAAATGATTGATAGCATCTAAATCAGAAAGATTTAGCCTTTAACTTTATGTTGTGGTTGTCGAAAACTGAGACATAGTTAGAATTCAGAAAGGTTACAAAATTGTGCGAATACACAATTGAAGGGACAAGAAGAAATGGAATGAAAATTAAATGCAACAAGATGCGATTTAATTGGCGAAAGAATCAATAATGATAGATCTCTGAAACATTTATCGTTTGGAATAGTTATTTCGTATTCTGATATCAGAAGAGGTGCCACACTTGTCAAATACTCAAGACGATTAATGCATACCAAATGCTATACGTGTGTTTAATTCACTAGTTTATTGAAATCTGGAAAGGCAGGATTTTTTTTTCTGTTTTACAGAAAATTATAACTTTTAAGACAAGCATGTTACATAGCAAGATCGATATATATATATGTATATATATATATATATATATATATATATATATATATATATATATATATATATATATATATATGTATGTATGTATGTATGTATGTATGTATGTATGTATATATATATATATATATATATATATATATATATATATATATGTATGTATAAGTATATGTGTGTATATATATATATATATAAGTATATGTGTGTGTGTATATATATATATATATATATATACACACACACAGACAAACAAGTAGACAAGAAAAGACATATAGATCGATACAAAAATAGGTAGAATGGTATACATACATATCTATATCTACCTATATGTCTGTATATATATGTATATGTAAATATAAAGGTAGAGAGAGAGATACAGAGAAAGAGAACCTGCGAGAGAGAGAGAGAGATACAGAGAAAGAGAACCTGCGAGAGAGAGAGAGATGAATAGATAGATAGAAAGATAGTTATTTACACGCATACTTATATTCATTTATTTCTTTATGTAAACGCATGTAGTAGAATTATTTATATTTTAACGTAAATATTATACATGGAGATAGGTAGGATCTCGTCCGTATGGCAACTTAAACCACAATTTGCAGTCTTCGCACATATGCACAGATACAGAAGGGATTGCATACACAAGCAAACATACGTATATACATTTTATATACACATACTCACTACTCATATTTGTATGTATTTATTTTATGTATGTATGTATGTACGTATGTATGTATGCATGTATGTGTGTGTGTATGTGTGCATGCATGTATGTATATATATTTGATACTTTGGAAATAGAAAGAATGTTAGGTGATATATGTTAATATTGAGAGTAACATAGAAAGAAAACATAGAGTCAATACTGGATCAATAGAAGGAACTAAACTGAAAGTAATATCTTCTGTATTATTCTCGGAATAT